>NW_025745663.1:0-13631 GCF_021184085.1 Oncorhynchus gorbuscha | reverse complement strand
TGTCATGCAGGTGAAAGAGGACCCAAAGCGACTTAACAGAAACAGAGTTTATTCAAGTCCAAACAGGGAATAACAGAAATCCTCTAGTCTGTAGAGGGGAATAACAGGAGAAGCGGCCACAGACTGCAGGTCGCTTCGGGTAGGCGCAGGCCGTAGTTGACAGAGACACCTGCTCACACGCAGCATCTGATGAAGGCAAAAAACACGACAGGACAGAGCGATACACAATCACAGCACGGTGAATTCTAAACAAGGAACCGACAGGACAGGAACGGAACACAAAGGAATAAATAGGGACTCCAATCAGGGGAAAGGATCGGGAACAGGTGTGGGAAGACTAAATGATGATTAGGGGAATAGGAACAGCTGGGAGCAGGAACGGAATGATAGAGAGAAGAGAGAGCGAGAGAGTGAGAGAGGGAGGGGGAGAGAGAGGGATAGAAAGAGGGAAAGAACCCAATAAGACCAGCAGAGGGAAACGAACAGAATGGGGAGCACAGGGACAAGACATGATAATAAATGACAAACATGACAGTACCCCCCCACTCACCGAGCGCCTCCTGGCGCACTCGAGGAGGAATCCTGGCGGCAACGGAGGAAATCATCGATGAGTGAACGGTCCAGCACGTCCCGAGACGGAACCCAACTCCTCTCCTCAGGACCGTAACCCTCCCAATCCACTAAGTATTGGTGACCCCGTCCCCGAGAACGCATGTCCATGATCTTATGTACCTTGTAAATAGGTGCGCTCTCGACAAGGACGGGAGGGGGAGGGAAGACCGAACGGGGGTGCGAAGAAAGGGCTTAACACAGGAGACATGGAAGACAGGATGGACGCGACGAAGATGTCGCGGAAGAAGCAGTCGCACAGCGACAGGATTGACGACCTGGGAGACACGGAACGGACCAATGAACCGCGGAGTCAACTTACGAGAAGCTGTCGTAAGAGGAAGGTTGCGAGTGGAAAGCCACACTCTCTGGCCGCAACAATACCTTGGACTCTTAATCCTGCGTTTATTGGCGGCTCTCACCGTCTGTGCCCTGTAACGGCAAAGTGCAGACCTCACCCTCCTCCAGGTGCGCTCACAACGTTGGACAAACGCTTGAGCGGAGGGAACGCTGGACTCGGCAAGCTGGGATGAGAACAGAGGAGGCTGGTAACCCAGACTACTCTGAAACGGAGATAACCCGGTAGCAGACGAAGGAAGCGAATTGTGAGCGTATTCTGCCCAGGGAAGCTGTTCTGCCCAAGACGCAGGGTTTCTGAAAGAAAGGCTGCGTAGTATGCGACCAATCGTCTGATTGGCCCTCTCTGCTTGACCGTTAGACTGGGGATGAAACCCGGAAGAGAGACTGACGGACGCACCAATCAAACGACAGAACTCCCTCCAAAACTGTGACGTGAATTGCGGGCCTCTGTCTGAAACGGCGTCTAACGGGAGGCCATGAATTCTGAATACATTCTCAATAATGATTTGTGCCGTCTCCTTAGCGGAAGGAAGTTTAGCGAGGGGAATGAAATGTGCCGCCTTAGAGAACCTATCGACAACCGTAAGAATCACAGTCTTCCCCGCAGACAAAGGCAGACCGGTAATGAAGTCTAAGGCGATGTGAGACCATGGTCGAGAAGGAATGGGAGCGGTCTGAGACGACCGGCAGGAGGAGAGTTACCCGACTTAGTCTGCGCGCAGTCCGAACAAGCAGCCACGAAACGGCGCGTGTCACGCTCCTGAGTCGGCCACCAAAAGCGCTGGCGAATAGACGCAAGAGTGCCTCGAACACCGGGATGACCAGCTAACTTGGCAGAGTGAGCCCACTGAAGAACAGCCAGACGAGTGGAAACAGGAACGAAAAGGAGGTTACTAGGACAAGCGCGCGGCGACGCAGTGTGCGTGAGTGCTTGCTTAACCTGTCTTTCAATTCCCCAGACTGTTAACCCGACAACACGCCCATAAGGAAGAATCCCTCGGGATCAGTAGAAGCCACAGAAGAACTAAACAGACGGGATAAGGCATCAGGCTTGGTGTTCTTGCTACCCGGACGGTAAGAAATCACAAACTCGAAACGAGCGAAAAACAACGCCCAACGAGCTTGACGGGCATTAAGTCGCTTTGGCAGAACGGATGTACTCAAGGTTCTTATGGTCTGTCCAAACGACAAAAGGAACGGTCGCCCCTCCAACCACTGTCGCCATTCGCCTAGGGCTAAGCGGATGGCGCAGCAGTTCACGGTTACCCACATCATAGTTGCGCTCAGATGGCGACAGGCGATGAGAAAAATAAGCGCAAGGATGAACCTTATCGGTCAGACTGGAAGCGCTGGGATAGAATGGCTCCCACGCCTACCTCTGAAGCGTCAACCTCGACAATGAATTGTCTAGTGACGTCAGGAGTAACTGAGGATAGGAGCGGACGTAAAACGTTCTTTTAGAAGATCAAAAGCTCCTGGGCGGAACCGGACCACTTAAAACACGTCTTGACAGAAGTAAGAGCTGTGAGAGGGCAGCAACTTGACCGAAATTACGAATGAAACGCCGATAGAAATTAGCGAAACCTAAAAGCGCTGCAACTCGACACGTGACCTTGGAACGGGCCAATCACTGACAGCTTGGACCTTAGCGGAATCCATCTGAATGCCTTCAGCGGAAATAACGGAACCGAGAAAAGTAACGGAGGAGACATGAAAAGAGCACTTCTCAGCCTTTACGTAGAGACAATTCTCTAAAGGCGCTGTAGAACACGTCGAACGTGCTGAACATGAATCTCGAGTGACGGAGAAAAAATCAGGATATCGTCAAGATAGACAAAAACAAAGATGTTCAGCATGTCTCTCAGAACATCATTAACTAATGCCTGAAAAACAGCTGGCGCATTGGCGAGACCGAACGGCAGAACCCGGTACTCAAAATGCCCTAACGGGAGTGTTAACGCCGTTTTCCACTCGTCCCCCTCTCTGATGCGCACGAGATGGTAAGCGTTACGAAGGTCCAACTTAGTAAAGCACCTGGCTCCCTGCAGAATCTCGAAGGCTGATGACATAAGGGGAAGCGGATAACGATTCTTAACCGTTATGTCATTCAGCCCTCGATAATCCACGCAGGGCGCAGAGTACCGTCCTTCTTCTTAACAAAAAGAACCCCGCCCCGGCCGGAGAGGAAGAAGGCACTATGGTACCGGCGTCAAGAGACACAGACAAATAATCCTCGAGAGCCTTACGTTCGGGAGCCGACAGAGAGTATAGTCTACCTCGAGGAGGAGTGGTCCCCGGAAGGAGATCAATACTACAATCATACGACCGGTGAGGAGGAAGGGAGTTGGCTCGGGACCGACTGAAGACCGTGCGCAGATCATGATATTCCTCCGGCACTCCTGTCAAATCGCCAGGTTCCTCCTGAGAAGTAGGGACAGAAGAAACGGGAGGGATGGCAGACATTAAACACTTCACATGACAAGAAACGTTCCAGGATAGGATAGAATTACTAGACCAATTAATAGAAGGATTATGACATACTAGCCAGGGATGACCCAAAACAACAGGTGTAAACGGTGAACGGAAAATCAAAAAGAAATAGTCTCACTGTGGTTACCAGATACTGTGAGGGTTAAAGGTAGTGTCTCAAATCTGATACTGGGAAGATGACTACCATCTAAGGCGAACATGGGCGTAGGCTTCTCTAACTCTCTGAAAGGAATGTCATGTTTCCGAACCCATGCTTCGTCCATGAAACAACCCTCAGCCCCAGAGTCTATCAAGGCACTACATGTAGCATCCGAACCGGTCCAGCGTAGATGGACCGACAAAGTAGTACAGGATTTTGATGGAGAGACTTGAGTAGTTGCGCTCACCTGTAGCCCTCCGCTTACAGATGAGCTCTGGCTTTTACTGGACATGAATTAACAAAATGTCCAGCAACTCCGCAATAGAGGCACAGGCGGTCGGTGATCCTCCGTTCCTCTCTCCTTAGTCGAGATGCGAATCCTCCCAGCTGCATGGGCTCAGTCTCAAAGCCAGAGGAGGGAGATGGTTGCGATGCGGAGCAGGGAAACACCGTTGATGCGAGCTCTCTTCCACGAGCCCGGTGACGAAGATCTACCCGTCGTTCTATGCGGATGGCGAGAGCAATCAAAGAGTCCACATCTGAAGGAACCTCCCGGGAGAGAATCTCATCCTTAACCACTGCGTGGAGTCCCTCCAGAAAACGAGCGAGCAGCGCTCGGCTCGTTCCACTCACTAGAGGCAGCAAGAGTGCGAAACTCAATAGAATAATCCGTTATGGACCGTTCACCTTGGCATAAGGAAGCCAGGGCCCTAGAAGCCTCCCCACCAAAAACTGAACGGTCAAAAACCCGAATCATCTCCTCTTTAAAGTTCTGGAACTTGTTAGAGCAATCAGCCCTTGCCTCCCAGATAGCTGTGCCCCATTCTCGAGCCCGGCCAGTAAGGAGTGAAATGACGTAAGCAACCCGAGCTCTCTCTCTAGAGTATGTGTTGGGTTGGAGAGAGAACACAATCTCACACTGCGTGAGAAAGGAGCGGCACTCAGTGGGCTGCCCGGAGTAGCAAGGTGGGTTATTAACCCTAGGTTCTGGAGGCTCGGCAGGCCAGGAAGTAACAGGTGGCACGAGACGTAGACTCTGGAACTGTCCAGAGAGGTCGGAAACCTGAGCGGCCAGGTTCTCCACGGCATGGCGAGCAGCAGACAATTCCTGCTCGTGTCTGCCGAGCATGGCTCCTTGGATCTCGACGGCAGTGTAACGAGCGTCTGAAGTCGCTGGGTCCATTCCTTGGTCGGTTCCTTCTGTCATGCAGGTGAAAGAGGACCCAAAAGCGACTTAACAGAAACAGAGTTTATTCAAGTCCAAACAGGGAATAACAGAAATCCTCTAGTCTGTAGAGGGGAATAACAGGAGAAGCGGCCACAGACTGCAGGTCGCTCGGGTAGGCGCAGGCCGTAGTTGACAGAGACACCTGCTCACACGCAGCATCTGATGAAGGCAAAAACACGACAGGACAGGGCGATACACAATCACAGCACGGTGAATTCTAAACAAGGAACCGACAGGACAGGAACGGAACACAAAGGAATAAATAGGGACTCCAATCAGGGGAAAGGATCGGGAACAGGTGTGGGAAGACTAAATGATGATTAGGGGAATAGGAACAGCTGGGAGCAGGAACGGAACGATAGAGAGAAGAGAGAGCGAGAGAGTGAGAGAGGGAGGGGGAGAGAGAGGGATAGAAAGAGGGAAAGAACCCAATAAGACCAGCAGAGGGAAACGAACAGAATGGGGAGCACAGGGACAAGACATGACAATAAATGACAAACATGACAATTACAGGATTAAAGCCACAATCTGCTATTTCAACAACCTGACCCAAAGGGATCCCAGGGATCTTTGCAGTAGATCGGACTACAGTTTAAGTGGATATTGTTTTAATCCCCAGTCTAACAACAACACAATTTTATTACCAAGGGGCTGGGAACCATATTGTGGTCTACTGCTATAGATGTGTTTAAAGAAAGTCCTGGTATGTCTTCAAGTGAGAGGAATTCCCATATAATTCAATCATGTAAGTTGTTGTGGTTCAACATTTGTCTTTGCAGTTTATAGCTGTCTAAAACCATAAATGACATAGAGATTGCTCTTAAGTGCTGCTTGTGTAGCTTTTGAAGTGGGACATCAATTAGAGAAGCCAAAGGTGTTGACTGAGATCTGTAGAGTACATGGATGTGCTCGAATCCACTTACTCAAACTAGCACAGAGCCCTGTGCCTCCTGTTTTCTTGGCAACCAACATAACAGGGCCTCCTTTTCATCTGATCACATAAAATTGGTTTGACAAGTGACACCGAAATGTGTGTAATTGATTTGGATTGTAATGTTCCTTCCTTTCCAATCCTTTGCTTTAGAGATCCTTGTATAAATAGACAGATGCTTGGGGGGCTTACAGTGTGAAATCTACATAGAGGCAGGAAGCTTGGTAAAGATTTGCGACTTAAAGTATTATCCCTTGGGTGGATAGAGCCCCTTTGGAGACATTTAACTCTACTGACTAAAGGCTGAACTCAGGGCTGGTCCACTCCCATGTTCTTTTATTATGGATACACTAACCTGCACGCACACTCTGTCAATAGAAACCGATCTGAGCAAGGTATGACATGAACTCACCTTCTTTCTTCTTGTTGGTGTTGCTCTGCATCTGGGAGATCTCCTGAAAGCAAAAGACAACCGTATCAATCTTTGATTCTACATGCTTATACTGTATGTGCTCCCAAGTGGCGCAGCGGTCTAAGGCACTGAGGCACTGCACTGCATCTCAGTGAGAGAGGTGTCAAGACAGTCCCTGGTTCGTATCCAGGCTGTATCACATATGGCTGTGATTGGGAGTTCCATAGGGCGTTGCACAATTGGGCCAGTGGCCTCCAGGTTTGGCAGGGGTAGGCCGTCATTGTAAATAAGAGTTTGTTCTCAACTGACTTGCCTATTTAAATAAATGTTCAATAAAAAGTGTAAACACGTGGAAGAGTTTGCCTGTTGTCAAGTAAACGTTTGCATAAACATGACAAAGTTATTGGTTGTGATGTCCATGTATCTTAGCAGAATGGATTGGTGGCTGATGGTTATGACTTTAGGACCAGCTGTCAATGGATTGGTGGCTGATGGTTATGACTTTAGGACCAGCTGTCAATGGATTGGCGGCTGATGGTTATGACTTTAGGACCAGCTGTCAATGGATTGGCGGCTGATGGTTATGACTTTAGGACCATTTGTCAATGGATTGGCGGCTGATGGTTATGACTTTAGGACCAGCTGTCAATGGATTGGCGGCTGATGGTTATGACTTTAGGACCAGCTGTCAATGGATTGGCGGCTGATGGTTATGACTTTAGGACCAGCTGTCAATGGATTGGCGGCTGATGGTTATGACTTTAGGACCAGCTGTCAATGGATTGGCGGCTGATGGTTATGACTTTAGGACCAGCTGTCAATGGATTGGTGGCTGATGGTTATGACTTTAGGACCGGCTGTCAATGGATTGGTGGCTGATGGTTATGACTTTAGGACCGGCTGTCAATGGATTGGCGGCTGATGGTTATGACTTTAGGACCAGCTGTCAATGGATTGGCGGCTGATGGTTATGACTTTAGGACCAGCTGTCAATGGATTGTTTTCATCTTCATAATTGAATAATGAGCTTTATTGTTTGGGTCTAATCTAATCCTCTGGCAGACCACAAATCTCAACTCCCTGCGAGAACAGGATCTAGCTCTGGTTTTTGTCCAGATGGCTAACTTATACCCATGACATAGCATTATATAAATTATACACTATATAGTTGACAATATCCTGCCATGAATGCGCTAATCAGTGAGTATGTTGGGGACACAGAAAAGAGGAGCTACAGATTTGAGCATTTGGTATGTTTAAGGTCAAGATCTTAATTCTGGGAAATGGACTTCCCCATTAAAACTCAATCTAAGCGTACAAAGTGTGTGTGAATTATTTTGTGTATATGTGTGTGTATATGTGTGCATTCATTTGCATAGGTATATTCATCCATTTGTGCACACGTGTGCATATTGCATATGTGTGTGTGTAATCACCATGGAGATGCCACGCAACTTGGTGTTTTCATTCAGCAGCATGGCGGGGCTACAGGAGCGGCTGGAGGAACGGCTGGGGATGGTGTAGACCTGGGCATCACTGGAGTCCTGCACAGCCTCATACAGACTGCCCATAGAACCCTCCTGGACACACACACACACACACAATCACAGACACAATCAGGAGTCTACACACTGTAGACTGCTGCGCTAATCTAGCAACAAAGACCTGTTTGAGATTTCTTGCGTCTTGAGGGAAGGTTGATAAGATTTGATCAGATATCTCTATGGATTGCCATCTCTTGATTGAATTCTTTTTACACGGAACATAAATATAAACGCAACAGGTAAACTGTTGTTGGTCCCATGTTTCATGAGCTGAAATAAAAGATCCCAGAAATGTTCCATCTGCACAAAAAGCTTGTTTTTCTCAAATTTGGTGAACAAATTTGTTTGCATCCCTGTTAGTAAGCATTTCTCCTTTGCCAAGACACTGTAATCCATCCACCTGACAGGTGTGGCATATCAAGAAGCTGATTAAACAGCATGATCCTTACACAGGATTGTGCTAGGGACAATAAATGGCCACTCTAAAATGTGCAGTTTTGTCACCCAACACAATGCCACATCGCAGACCACATCTAACCACGCCAGCCCAGGACCTCCACATCCGGGGTAGTCTGAGACCAGCCACCTGGACAGCTGATAAAACTGTGGGTTTGCACAAACTGTCTGAAACCATCTTACGGAAGCTCATCTGCATGCTCGTTGTCCTCACCAGGGTCTTGACCTGACTGCAATTCAGCGTTGTAACCGACTTCAGTGGGCAAATGTTTACCTTTGATGGCCACTGGCATCAACAATCAATCAAGTCTATGCGAAGGAGATGTGTCGCCCTGTGTAACGGATGTGAAATAGCTAGCTAGTTAGCGGTGGTGCGCGCTAAATAGTGTTTCAATCGGTGACGTCACTTGCGCTGAGACCTTGAAGTAGTGGTTCCCCTTGCTCTGCAAGGGCTGCGGCTTTGTGGAGCGATGGGTAACGATACTTTGTGGGTGTCAGTTGTTGATGTGTGCAGAGGGTCCCTGGTTCGCGCCCGTGTATGGGCGAGGGGATGGTCTAAAGTTGTACTGTTACACCTGCGTGAGGCAAATGGTGGTAACACCAGATACTGACTGGTTTTCTCATCCATGGCACTACTTTCTTTTTAAGGTATCTGTGACCAACCGCTTCATATCTGTTTTCCCAGTAATGTGAAATCCAGAGATTACGGTCTAATAAATGTATTTAAATTGACTGATTTCCTTATATGAACCTCCGACACATTGGTGCGGCGGGCTTCCGGGTTGGATGGCGCTGTGTTAAGAAGCAGTGCGGCTTGGTTGGGTTGTGTATCGGAGGACGCATGACTTTCAACCTTCGTCTCTCCTGAGCCCGTATGGGAGTTGTAGTGATGAGACAGGATAGTGGCTACTAACAATTGGATACCACAAAATTGGGGTTAATATAGGGGTAATATAAAAAATCAAAAAAGACAATCTGTCAGCAGCACCTGTAGAACTGGGATCCATTACATCTGGGCCACTACTATGTATTGTGAACTATTCCATAGTAGATCCTGATACACATGATGGTGAATAACAACAAAGCTGCAATCAAAGCCTGAAGCAGCAATCACGCTTCAGTTCAATTATAACTGTGTTCAACATCCCTAACATCTGGCCAAGGAGAGGACTTGGTAGGCTACAGCAACACACTCATCTAATACAGTTGTGCTTGTGATTTATTTACTTTCTATGAAAACTCCCAAATTTGGATCATCCCAAAAAACAACCCATCAAAGCTACACTCTAGTGTAATTACAGTAATAGCATCACTTAGTTGTTTCTACACACAAACACAGAAATGTACAGTACAAGACACAATTGTACTCCTTCCAAAGACTACAACAGCCATTTTAAAAGGAGATTTTATAGCACCATACAATTCACCAAAAGGCACTGAAGTAAAGCCCCACAGAAATCCTAGTCCGTTTGTGTCCTGCTGGGCTCAAATCCACCACCAAATCAAGCCATGCCTCTCCAGTGGTGTAGCGCAAAGTCCAAGGGGCAGAGAGAAAATTGAATTTCTTGTCATAAAAAAATGAACAATCATGTCTTATGATTTGTTCATGTACTTTTTGGGGTGGCAAGTTATGCTCCGCCAGTGTGCTATGCCAGTGTGCTTCTCACTGCGCTGAATTTTTAGGAACACATCATTTACATTTACATTTACATTTAAGTCATTTAGCAGACGCTCTTATCCAGAGCGACTTACAAATTGGTGCATTCACCTTATGACATCCAGTGGAACAGTCACTTTCCAATAGTGCATCTAAATCTTAAAGGGGGGGTGAGAGGGATTACTTATCCTATCCTAGGTATTCCTTAAAGAGAGTGGGGTTTCAGGTGTCTCCGGAAGGTGGTGATTGACTCCGCTGTCCTGGCGTCGTGAGGGAGTTTGTTCCACCATTGGGGGGCCAGAGCAGCGAACAGTTTTGACTGGGCTGAGCGGGAGCTGTACTTCCTCAGTGGTAGGGAGGCGAGCAGGCCAGAGGTGGATGAATGCAGTGCCCTTGTTTGGGTGTAGGGCCTGATCAGAGCCTGGAGGTACTGAGGTTCCGTTCCCCTCACAGCTCCGTAGGCAAGCACCATGGTCTTGTAGCGGATGCGAGCTTCAACTGGAAGCCAGTGGAGAGAACGGAGGAGCGGGGTGACGTGCGAGAACCTGGGAAGGTTGAACACCAGACGGGCTGTGGCGTTCTGGATGAGTTGAAGGGGTTTAATGGCACAGGCAGGGAGCCCAGCCAACAGCGAGTTGCAGTAATCCAGACGGGAGATGACAAGTGCCTGGATTAGGACCTGCGCCGCTTCCTGTGTGAGGCAGGGTCGTACTCTGCGGATGTTGTAGAGCATGAACCTACAGGAACGGGCCACCGCCTTGATGTTGGTTGAGAACGACAGGGTGTTGTCCAGGATCACGCCAAGGTTCTTAGCGCATTGGGAGGAGGACACAATGGAGTTGTCAACCGTGATGGCGAGATCATGGAACGGGCAGTCCTTCCCCGGGAGGAAGAGCAGCTCCGTCTTGCCGAGGATTCAGCTTGAGGTGGTGATCCGTCATCCACACTGATATGTCTGCCAGACATGCAGAGATGCGGTTCGCCACCTGGTCATCAGAAGGGGGAAAGGAGAAGATTAATTGTGTGTCGTCTGCATAGCAATGATAGGAGAGACCATGTGAGGTTATGACAGAGCCAAGTGACTTGGTGTATAGCGAGAATAGGAGAGGGCCTAGAACAGAGCCCTGGGGGACACCAGTGGTGAGAGCGCGTGGTGAGGAGACAGATTCTCGCCACGCCACCTGGTAGAAGCGACCTGTCAGGTAGGACGCAATCCAAGCGTGGGCCGCGCCGGAGATGCCCAACTCGGAGAGGGTGGAGAGGAGGATCTGATGGTTCACAGTATCGAAGGCAGCCGATAGATCTAGAAGGATGAGAGCAGAGGAGAGAGAGTTAGCTTTAGCAGTGCGGAGCACCTCCGTGATACAGAGGAGAGCAGTCTCAGTTGAATGACTAGTCTTGAAACCTGACTGATTTGGATCAAGAAGGTCATTCAGAGAAAGATAGCGGGAGCTGGCCAAGGACGGCACGTTCAAGAGTTTTGGAGAGAAAAGAAAGAAGGGATACTGGTCTGTAATTGTTGACATCGGAGGGATCTGAAAAAGGGTTTTTTCAGAAGCCAGCAACTCTCGCTCTCTTGAAGACGGAAGGAACGTAGCCAGCTGTCAGGGATGAGTTGATGAGCGAGGTGAGGTAAGGGAGAAGGTCTCCGGAAAATGATCTGGAGAAGAGAGGAGGGGATAGGGTCAAGCGGGCAGGTTGTTGGGCGGCCGGCCGTCACAAGACGCGAGATTTCATCTGGAGAGAGAGGGGAGAAAGAGGTCAGAGCACAGGGTAGGGCAGTGTGAGCAGAACCAGCGGTGTCGTTTGACTTAGCAAACGAGGATCGGATGTCGTCGACCTTTCTTTCAAAATCCTTGATTTTCTATGTCATCTGCAGAAGGGGAGGAGGGGGAGGGGGAGGAGGATTCAGGAGGGAGGAAATGGTGGCAAAGAGCTTCCTAGGGTTGGCAGATGCTCATTTAGAGTGGTAGAAAGTCTTTGCCCCAGAGACAGAGGAGGAAAAACAGAGAGGAGGGAGTGAAAAGGATGCCAGGTCCACAGGAGGCGAGTTTACCTCCATTTCAGCTCGGCTGCCCGGAGCACTGTTCTGGTGAGCTCGCAATGAGTCGCCGAGCCACGGAGCGGGAGGGGAGGACTGAGCCGGCCTGGAGGATAGGGGACATAGAGAGTCAAAAGATGCAGAAAGGAGGAGAGGAGGGTTGGAGGAGGCAGAATCAGGAGATAGGTGGGAGAAGGTTTGAGCAGAGGGAAGAGATGATAGGATGGAAGAGGAGAGAGTAGCGGGGGAGAGAGAGCGAAGGTTGGGACGGCGCGATACCATCCGAGTAGGGGCAGTGTGGGAAGTGTTGGATGAGAGCGAGAGGGAAAAGGATACAAGGTAGTGGTCGGAGACTTGAGGGGAGTTGCAATGAGGTTAGTGGAAGAACAGCATCTAGTAAAGATGAGGTCGAGCATATTGCCTGCCTTATGAGTAGGGGGGAAGGTGAGAGGGTGAGGTCAAAAGAGGAGAGGAGGAAAGAAGGAGGCAGAGAGGAATGAGTCAAAGGTAGACGGGGGGAGGTTAAAGTCGCCCAGAACTGTGAGAGGTGAGCCGTCCTCAGGAAAGGAGCTTATCAAGGCATCAAGCTCATTGATGAACTCTCCGAGGGAACCTGGAGGGCGATAAATGATAAGGATGTTAAGCTTGAAAGGGCTGGTAACTGTGACAGCATGGAATTCAAAGGAGGCGATAGACAGATGGGTAAGGGAGAAAGAGAGAATGACCACTTGGGAGAGATGAGGATCCCGATGCCACCACCCCCGCTGACCAGAAGCTCTCGGGTGTGCGAGAACACGTGGGCGGACGAAGAGAGAGCAGTAGGAGTAGCAGTGTTATCTGTGGTGATCCATGTTTCTGTCAGTGCCAAGAAGTCGAGGGACTGGAGGGAGGCATAGGCTGAGATGAACTCTGCCTTGTTGGCCGCAGATCGGCAGTTCCAGAGGCTACCGGAGACCTGGAACTCCACGTGGGTCGTGCGCGCTGGGACCACCAGATTAGGTGGCAGCGGCCACGCGGTGTGGAGCGTTTGTATGGTCTGTGCAGAGAGGAGAGAACAGGGATAGACAGACACATAGTTGACAGGCTACAGAAGAGGGCTACGCTAATGCAAGGAGATTGGAATGACAAGTGGACTACACGTCTCGAATGTTCAGAAAGTTAAGCTACGTAGCAAGAATCTTATTGACTAAAATGATTAAAATGATACAGTACTGCTGAAGTAGGCTAGCTGGCAGTGGCTGCGTTGTTGACACTACACACTAATCACTAATCAAGTTCGTCTGAGTGTAATAGTTTCGACAGTGCTGCTATTCGGGGGCTAGCTGGCTAGCTAGCAGTGTTGGATTACGTTACGTTGTGTTAAAAGAACGACAATAGCTGGCTAGCTAACTCACAAAATCGCTCTAGACTACACAATTATCTTTGATACAAAGATGGCTATGTAGCTAGCTATGTAGCTAGCTACGATCAAACAAATCAAACCGTTGTACTGTAATGAAATGAAATGAAAATGTGATACTACCTGTGAATGCGACCCGGGTTGTTGAGTCCTGTTCGGTAGACGTTGGTTAGCTGTTGGCCAGCTGTTAGCTGTTGGCTGTTGGTTAGCTGTTGGCTAGCTAGCAGAGTCTCCTACGTTAAGGATGACAAATAGCTGGCTAGCTAACTCGGTAAATTAAGATAATCACTGTAAGACTACACACTCTAAACTACACAATTATCTTGGATACGAAGACAGCAAAGACCTCCTCAACACACAGACAC
>NW_025745662.1:0-13693 GCF_021184085.1 Oncorhynchus gorbuscha | reverse complement strand
CATGTGAAGTGCTTAATGTCTGCCATCCCTCCCATTTCTTCTGTCCCCACTTCTCAGGAGGAACCTGGCGATTTGACAGGAGTGCCGGAGGAATATCATGATCTGCGCACGGTCTTCAGTCGGTCCCGAGCCAACTCTCTTCCCCCTCACCGGTCGTATGATTGTAGTATTGATCTCCTTCCGGGGACCACTCCTCCTCGGGGTAGACTATACTCTCTGTCGGCTCCCGAACGTAAGGCTCTCGAGGATTATTTATCTGTGTCTCTTGACGCCGGTACCATAGTGCCTTCTTCCTCTCCGGCCGGGGCGGGGTTCTTTTTTGTTAAGAAGAAGGACGGTACTCTGCGCCCTGCGTGGATTATCGAGGCTGAATGACATAACGGTTAAGAATCGTTATCCGCTTCCCCTTATGTCATCAGCCTTCGAGATTCTGCAGGGAGCCAGGTGCTTTACTAAGTTGGACCTTCGTAACGCTTACCATCTCGTGCGCATCAGAGAGGGGGACGAGTGGAAACGGCGTTTAACACTCCGTTAGGGCATTTTGAGTACCGGGTTCTGCCGTTTGGTCTCGCCAATGCGCCAGCTGTTTTTCAGGCATTAGTTAATGATGTTCTGAGAGACATGCTGAACATCTTTGTTTTTGTCTATCTTGACGATATCCTGATTTTTTCACCGTCACTCGAGATTCATGTTCAGCACGTTCGACGTGTTCTACAGCGCCTTTTAGAGAATTGTCTCTACGTAAAGGCTGAGAAGTGCTCTTTTCATGTCTCCTCCGTTACTTTTCTCGGTTCCGTTATTTCCGCTGAAGGCATTCAGATGGATTCCGCTAAGGTCCAAGCTGTCAGTGATTGGCCCGTTCCAAGGTCACGTGTCGAGTTGCAGCGCTTTTTAGGTTTCGCTAATTTCTATCGGCGTTTCATTCGTAATTTCGGTCAAGTTGCTGCCCCTCTCACAGCTCTTACTTCTGTCAAGACGTGTTTTAAGTGGTCCGGTTCCGCCCAGGGAGCTTTTGATCTTCTAAAAGAACGTTTTACGTCCGCTCCTATCCTCGTTACTCCTGACGTCACTAGACAATTCATTGTCGAGGTTGACGCTTCAGAGGTAGGCGTGGGAGCCATTCTATCCCAGCGCTTCCAGTCTGACGATAAGGTTCATCCTTGTGCTTATTTTTCTCATCGCCTGTCGCCATCTGAGCGCAACTATGATGTGGGTAACCGTGAACTGCTCGCCATCCGCTTAGCCCTAGGCGAATGGCGACAGTGGTTGGAGGGGGCGACCGTTCCTTTTGTCGTTTGGACAGACCATAAGAACCTTGAGTACATCCGTTCTGCCAAACGACTTAATGCCCGTCAAGCTCGTTGGGCGTTGTTTTTCGCTCGTTTCGAGTTTGTGATTTCTTACCGTCCGGGTAGCAAGAACACCAAGCCTGATGCCTTATCCCGTCTGTTTAGTTCTTCTGTGGCTTCTACTGATCCCGAGGGGATTCTTCCTTATGGGCGTGTTGTCGGGTTGACAGTCTGGGGAATTGAAAGACAGGTTAAGCAAGCACTCACGCACACTGCGTCGCCGCGCGCTTGTCCTAGTAACCTCCTTTTCGTTCCTGTTTCCACTCGTCTGGCTGTTCTTCAGTGGGCTCACTCTGCCAAGTTAGCTGGTCATCCCGGTGTTCGAGGCACTCTTGCGTCTATTCGCCAGCGCTTTTGGTGGCCGACTCAGGAGCGTGACACGCGCCGTTTCGTGGCTGCTTGTTCGGACTGCGCGCAGACTAAGTCGGGTAACTCTCCTCCTGCCGGTCGTCTCAGACCGCTCCCCATTCCTTCTCGACCATGGTCTCACATCGCCCTAGACTTCATTACCGGTCTGCCTTTGTCTGCGGGGAAGACTGTGATTCTTACGGTTGTCGATAGGTTCTCTAAGGCGGCACATTTCATTCCCCTCGCTAAACTTCCTTCCGCTAAGGAGACGGCACAAATCATTATCGAGAATGTGTTCAGAATTCATGGCCTCCCGTTAGACGCCGTTTCAGACAGAGGCCCGCAATTCACGTCACAGTTTTGGAGGGAGTTCTGTCGTTTGATTGGTGCGTCCGTCAGTCTCTCTTCCGGGTTTCATCCCCAGTCTAACGGTCAAGCAGAGAGGGCCAATCAGACGATTGGTCGCATACTACGCAGCCTTTCTTTCAGAAACCCTGCGTCTTGGGCAGAACAGCTCCCCTGGGCAGAATACGCTCACAACTCGCTTCCTTCGTCTGCTACCGGGTTATCTCCGTTTCAGAGTAGTCTGGGTTACCAGCCTCCTCTGTTCTCATCCCAGCTTGCCGAGTCCAGCGTTCCCTCCGCTCAAGCGTTTGTCCAACGTTGTGAGCGCACCTGGAGGAGGGTGAGGTCTGCACTTTGCCGCTACAGGGCACAGACTGTGAGAGCCGCCAATAAACGCAGGATTAAGAGTCCAAGGTATTGTTGCGGCCAGAGAGTGTGGCTTTCCACTCGCAACCTTCCTCTTACGACAGCTTCTCGTAAGTTGACTCCGCGGTTCATTGGTCCGTTCCGTGTCTCCCAGGTCGTCAATCCTGTCGCTGTGCGACTGCTTCTTCCGCGACATCTTCGTCGCGTCCATCCTGTCTTCCATGTCTCCTGTGTCAAGCCCTTTCTTCGCACCCCCGTTCGTCTTCCCTCCCCCTCCCGTCCTTGTCGAGAGCGCACCTATTTACAAGGTACGTAAGATCATGGACATGCGTTCTCGGGGACGGGGTCACCAATACTTAGTGGATTGGGAGGGTTACGGTCCTGAGGAGAGGAGTTGGGTTCCGTCTCGGGACGTGCTGGACCGTTCGCTTATTGATGATTTCCTCCGTTGCCGCCAGGGTTCCTCCTCGAGTGCGCCAGGAGGCGCTCGGTGAGTGAGGGGGTGTCATGTTTTGTCATTAATTATCATGTCTTGTCCCTGTGCTTCCCCTTCTATTCGTTTCCCTCTGCTGGTCTTATTAGGTTCTTTCCCTCTTTCTATCCCTCTCTCTCCCCCTCCCTCTCTCACTCTCTCGCTCTCTCTTCTCTCTATCGTTCCGTTCCTGCTCCCAGCTGTTCCTATTCCCCTAATCAATCATTTAGTCTTCCCACACCTGTTCCCGATCCTTTTCCCAGATTAGAGTCCCTATTTCTCTCCCTGTTTTCCGTTCCTGCCCCGTCGGATCCTCATCTATAATTCACCGTGCTGTGTCTATGTTTTGCCCTGTCGTGTCGTGTTTCCCTCAGATGCTGCGTGGTGAGCAGGTGTCTGAGTCTGCTAGGTTCAAGTGCCTTCCCGAGGCAACCTGCAGTTCTCGATCAAGTCTCCAGTCTGTTCTCGTCTTTACGAGTAGTATTATGCTTTTTGTTTTGTAAAGTTTCTTACTGGATTAAAAACTCTGTTTTCGCCAAGTCGCTTTTGGGTCCTCATTCACCTGCATAACAGGGGGGCGCTGCTTTGAAGCCATCGCACAGCCATTTTGGTACTCCTCCTTCATTGTAAAAATAAAAGGTTAATTAATGTCTACATTTGTTTTTTGACAAATATATTCTATTACAGACACCTTAATGCATACATGCAAATTATATTAATTGAACTGAACATGAACATTTTACATTTTGAGAGTGTTAATGTTACTGCCCCCACCACAACAAAGAATTACTTAAATACATGAAATTGTGTCTTTGAAACATTTTATTGAAATATTGTAGAATTCCATTCATTCCTATGGAGGACTGCTCTTTCTGGGATGTGCCAATGTGGCGGCCTGTGGCTTCAAAGCCTCTCATTGGCCATTACAAAACATCAGCAATCCAGGGTTTATACACATCATTGGGGAGAGACCATAGAAAAGATGAATGCACAAGGAACAATGCATCTGCAGGGTCCCTATGCCCATCAATTTACATTCCGAGTTCGGATCCGAACACTTGCTTAGGTCACATGTAATGAGAATAATTAAAGAGGATATATGGAACTTGTGCCTCTGGGGGTGCTCTTGATCCAAAAGTGGTCCCCCAAATGGACAGTAATATTGTCCAGAAATTAAGTCAAAATTTGATGTAAACAATTCACAACTAACGTCAATAGTGTGTCTTCAACTGAGTTTGTAGTTCAATGACTGAATGCATTTCTGTTAAACTGCAGGTGAAAATCCACAATGTATAATGATTCATAACGAAATGTTTCAAAGTACAGTATGCGGAGAGCTATAACACTGTTGATGGGTTGATTTTTGGGCAACGGTTGGGCTCTGTTTACATGGTATATGATTTTTTACTTATAATTCATCTTAAGAAATAGGCCTATACATGTCCCAAAATAACTTTTTTAATTTATATCAAATATTTTCTCTCTCATCTGTCTTGTTCATGATGGGCAGACCTATACGCTTTTATCATTTTACTACACTGATATCTTGTAGCTGAGAGCGGACAACTATTTGGCGGACTAAATAAATTCTGACATTGGATTTTCTTACATTATTCTCTCACAATAACGTTGTAGGACTATACACATCACATTCTATATGACTGACTGTTAACCTGTCTCCTACCCTTCATCTACACTGATTGAAGTGGTTTTAACAGGTGAAATGAATAAGGGATCGCAGCTTCACCTGGTCAGTGTATATCAGTCTATGTTCATAATATTTTGTACAGTCAGTCTATAACATGTTGTGGTTGACAAAGTGATTAGCCATTTGATTCACTGTTCAGGAGTCTTATGGCTTGGGGTAGAAGCTATTTAGGAGCCTCTTGGACCTAGACTTGGCCATCCGGTAGTGCTTGCCGTGCGGTAGCAGAGAGAACAGTCTATGACTAAGGTGGCTGGAGTCTTTGGGACCTTCCTCTGACACCGCCTGGTATGGAGGTCCTTGGTGGCAGGAAGATTGTCCCCGGTGATGTACTGGGCCGTAAGCACTATCCTTCAGCACTGTAGTACCTTGCAGGTAGAGGCCAAGTAGTTGCCATACCAGGTAGTGATACCAACCCGTCAGGATGCTCTCGATGGTGCAGCTGTAAAATCTTTTGAGGATCTGAGGACCCATGCCCATGTCATCAGCAAACTTAATGATGGTGTTGGAATAGTGCCTGGCCGTGCAGTCATGAGTGAACAGGGAATACAGGAAGGGGCTGAGCGCGCATCCCTACCCTTACCACCTGGGCGCGGCCCATCATGAAATCCAGGATTCAGTTACAGAAGGTGTTTCGTCCCAGGGTCCTTAGCTTAGTGATGAGCTTTGAGGGCACTATGGTGTTGAACACTGAGCTGTTGTCAATGAATAGCATTCTCACATATGTGTTCATTTTGTCCAGGTGTGACAGGGCAGTGTGAAGTGCAATAGAGCTTGCATAGTCTGTGGATCTTTTGGTGTGGTGAGTGCTGCAGACATGAGTACTACGGGTCGGTAGTCATTTAGGCAGGCTATCTTAGTTTTTCTTGGGCACAGGGACTATAGTGGTCTGCTTGAAACATGTTGGTATTACAGATTCAGACAGGGAGAGGTTGAAAAGGTCAGTGAAGACACTTGCCAGTTGGTCAGCGCCTGCTCTGGGAACACGTCCTGGAAGTCTGTCTGGCCCTGCGGCCTTGTGAATGTTGACATGTTTGAAGGCTTTACTCACATCGGCTGCGGAAAGCGTGATCACACAGTTGTCCGGAACAGCTGATGCTCTCGTGCATGTTTCAGTGTTACTTGCCTCGAAGCGGGCATAGAAGTTATTTAGCTCGTCTGGTAGGCTCGTGTCACTGGGCAGCTCGCGGCTCTGCTTCCCTTTGTAGTCTGTAATAGTTTGCAGGACCTGCCACATCTGACGAGCGTCGGAGCCGGTGTAGTACGATTTTATATTAGTCCTGTGTTGGCACTTTGCCTGTTTGATGGTTCGTCAGAGGGCATAGCGGGATTTATTATAGGATCTCTGTTGCTCTAGGTCGACAGGTTCCGGCTCCTTAGCCGAGGTGACCGGTCTGCTCCTGATCCCCAGGCTCGTCATCTTAGTCTGCATCCTGCATCTGGAGCCGTGCGTCAGGGAGGGGCAACTGTCGCGTGTGCTCCCTCTCCGTCCTCTAGGTCACCAGCCTGCTCGTTATGGCGCAGCCCTGTCACCATCGTTACGGTCATCAGTGCGTTGTGACACTCACCTGGACTCCATCACCTCCCTGATTACCTGCCCTATATTTGTCACTCGCTTCGGTTCCTTCCCCAAGCGTCATTGTTTCTGTTTCAGTTTGGTCTGTGCGTTGTTTGTGTTTCTTGTTTTCTATTATGTTTTGTTTATTGATTAAATCACTAACTCCCTGAACTTGCTTCCCATCTCTCAGCGCACATCGTTACACTAATATTCATAAGATCATTACATAAGATATGTAATATAGGTCTTTATAAACGACTTTACTAATCAACACTTTTTGCGTGGCCTCATCTAAAGTGTGGGCTATTTATACATAATAAATACTAAATACTTTCTAAACAATAAGCACACAATATTCCGAAACTCAATTATGTTGAGTAACAATGTTTTTAGTCCATAAATGCTTTTCTTAATTACATAAATGCTTCAAGTCACTTGACTGATGACTGATGAAGATTATCTCATAGAACAAAACGTATAAGAACTCCCAAACCTGTTTTCACCACAAAACGTATTTTCAGCGTTTATCTAAAAACCCTACAAAAACACAATACATTTTCCCATAGGCTTTGTTCAAAGAACCATAATGGAGTTAGTTCCTACAAAGAGACATCATTACTATTGCTCTCTATACATGTTAGGAATTGGGAGTCTCCAACCCTTGCAAAAGTAACCTCACAGTCCAATCCCCCCATCCCCCCTTTGCTAATTTCACCACCAGCAAAGCATTAAAAAATAATCTCACCCATCTACCCATAATATCTCATAATGACAGTGAAAACATGATTTTAGAAATGTTTGCTAATTTATTGAAAGTGAAATACAGAAATATCTCATTTAAATACAGTACCAGTTAAAAGTTTGGACACACCGAGTCATTCCAGGTTTTTTCATTTATTATTATTATTTATTGTTACTATTTTCTACATTGTGTAATAATTGTCATGTTTTGTCTTTTATTATCATGTCTTGTCCCTGTGCTTCCCATTCTATTAGTTTCCCTCTGCTGGTCTTATTAGGTTCTTTCCCTCTTTCTATCCCTCTCTCTCCCCCTCCCTCTCTCACTCTCCCGCTCTCTCTTCTCTCTATCGTTCCGTTCCTGCTCCCAGCTGTTCCTATTCCCCTAATCAATCATTTAGTCTTCCCACACCTGTTCCCGATCTTTTTCCCTGATTAGAGTCCCTATTTCTCTCCTTGTTATTCGTTTCTGCCCTGTCGGTTCCTTGTCTAGAATTCACCGTGCTGTGTTTGTGTATCGCCCTGTCGTGTCGTGTTTTCCTCAGATGCTGCGTGGTGAGCAGGTGTCTGAGTCTGTTTGGTTCAAGTGCCTTCCCGAGGCAACCTGCTGTTCACCTGCTGTTCAAGATCGAGTCTCCAGTTTGTCCTCGTCTTTTCGAGTGAAAGTTGTGTTTTTTGATTGTATTTACTTTACTGGATTAAAGACTCTGTTTTCGCCAAGTCGCTTTTGGGTCCTCTTTCACCTGCATGACAGAAGGAACCGACCAAGGAATGGACCCAGCGACTTCAGACGCTCGTTACACTGCCGTCGAGATCCAAGGAGCCATGCTCAGCAGACACGAGCAGGAATTGTCTGCTGCTCGCCATGCCGTGGAGAACCTGGCCGCTCAGGTTTCCGACCTCTCTGGACAGTTCCAGAGTCTTCGTCTCGTGCCACCTGTTACTTCCTGGCCTGCCGAGCCTCCAGAACCTAGGGTTAATAACCCACCTTGCTACTCCGGGCAGCCCACTGAGTGCCGCTCCTTTCTCACGCAGTGTGAGATTGTGTTCTCTCTCCAACCCAACACATACTCTAGAGAGAGAGCTCGGGTTGCTTACGTCATTTCACTCCTTACTGGCCGGGCTCGAGAATGGGGCACAGCTATCTGGGAGGCAAGGGCTGATTGCTCTAACAAGTACCAGAACTTTAAAGAGGAGATGATTCGGGTTTTTGACCGTTCAGTTTTTGGTAGGGAGGCTTCTAGGGCCCTGGCTTCCCTATGCCAAGGTGAACGGTCCATAACGGATTACTCTATAGAGTTTCGTACTCTTGCTGCCTCTAGTGACTGGAACGAGCCGGCGCTGCTCGCTCGTTTTCTGGAGGGACTCCACACAGTGGTTAAGGATGAGATTCTCTCCCGGGAGGTTCCTTCAGATGTGGACTCTTTGATTGCTCTCGCCATCCGCATAGAACGACGGGTAGATCTTCGTCACCGGGCTCGTGGAAGAGAGCTCGCATCAACGGTGTTTCCCTGCTCCGCATCGCAACCATCTCCCTCCTCTGGCTCAGAGACTGAGCCCATGCAGCTGGGAGGGATTCGCATCTCGACTAAGGAGAGGGAACGGAGGATCACCAACCGCCTGTGCCTCTATTGCGGAGTTGCTGGACATTTTGTTAATTCATGTCCAGTAAAAGCCAGAGCTCATCTGTAAGCGGAGGGCTACAGGTGAGCGCAACTACTCAAGTCTCTCCATCAAAATCCTGTACTACTTTGTCGGTCCATCTACGCTGGACCGGTTCGGGTGCTACATGTAGTGCCTTGATAGACTCTGGGGCTGAGGGTTGTTTCATGGACGAAGCATGGGTTCGGAAACATGACATTCCTTTCAGAGAGTTAGAGAAGCCTACGCCCATGTTCGCCTTAGATGGTAGTCATCTTCCCAGTATCAGATTTGAGACACTACCTTTAACCTCACAGTATCTGGTAACCACAGTGAGACTATTTCTTTTTTGATTTTTCGTTCACCGTTTACACCTGTTGTTTTGGGTCATCCCTGGCTAGTATGTCATAATCCTTCTATTAATTGGTCTAGTAATTCTATCCTATCCTGGAACGTTTCTTGTCATGTGAAGTGTTTAATGTCTGCCATCCCTCCCGTTTCTTCTGTCCCTACTTCTCAGGAGGAACCTGGCGATTTGACAGGAGTGCCGGAGGAATATCATGATCTGCGCACGGTCTTCAGTCGGTCCCGAGCCAACTCCCTTCCTCCTCACCGGTCGTATGATTGTAGTATTGATCTCCTTCCGGGGACCACTCCTCCTCGGGGTAGACTATACTCTCTGTCGGCTCCCGAACGTAAGGCTCTCGAGGATTATTTGTCTGTGTCTCTTGACGCCGGTACCATAGTGCCTTCTTCCTCTCCGGCCGGGGCGGGGTTCTTTTTTGTTAAGAAGAAGGACGGTACTCTGCGCCCCTGCGTGATTATCGAGGGCTGAATGACATAACGGTTAAGAATCGTTATCCGCTTCCCCTTATGTCATCAGCCTTCGAGATTCTGCAGGGAGCCAGGTGCTTTACTAAGTTGGACCTTCGTAACGCTTACCATCTCGTGCGCATCAGAGAGGGGGACGAGTGGAAAACGGCGTTTAACACCCGTTAGGGCATTTTGAGTACCGGGTTCTGCCGTTTGGTCTCGCCAATGCGCCAGCTGTTTTTCAGGCATTAGTTAATGATGTTCTGAGAGACATGCTGAACATCTTTGTTTTTGTCTATCTTGACGATATCCTGATTTTTTCTCCGTCACTCGAGATTCATGTTCAGCACGTTCGACGTGTTCTACAGCGCCTTTTAGAGAATTGTCTCTACGTAAAGGCTGAGAAGTGCTCTTTTCATGTCTCCTCCGTTACTTTTCTCGGTTCCGTTATTTCCGCTGAAGGCATTCAGATGGATTCCGCTAAGGTCCAAGCTGTCAGTGATTGGCCCGTTCCAAGGTCACGTGTCGAGTTGCAGCGCTTTTTAGGTTTCGCTAATTTCTATCGGCGTTTCATTCGTAATTTCGGTCAAGTTGCTGCCCCTCTCACAGCTCTTACTTCTGTCAAGACGTGTTTTAAGTGGTCCGGTTCCGCCCAGGGAGCTTTTGATCTTCTAAAAGAACGTTTTACGTCCGCTCCTATCCTCGTTACTCCTGACGTCACTAGACAATTCATTGTCGAGGTTGACGCTTCAGAGGTAGGCGTGGGGGCCATTCTATCCCAGCGCTTCCAGTCTGACGATAAGGTTCATCCTTGCGCTTATTTTTCTCATCGCCTGTCGCCATCTGAGCGCAACTATGATGTGGGTAACCGTGAACTGCTCGCCATCCGCTTAGCCCTAGGCGAATGGCGACAGTGGTTGGAGGGGGCGACCGTTCCTTTTGTCGTTTGGACAGACCATAAGAACCTTGAGTACATCCGTTCTGCCAAACGACTTAATGCCCGTCAAGCTCGTTGGGCGTTGTTTTTCGCTCGTTTCGAGTTTGTGATTTCTTACCGTCCGGGTAGCAAGAACACCAAGCCTGATGCCTTATCCCGTCTGTTTAGTTCTTCTGTGGCTTCTACTGATCCCGAGGGATTCTTCCTTATGGGCGTGTTGTCGGGTTAACAGTCTGGGGAATTGAAAGACAGGTTAAGCAAGCACTCACGCACACTGCGTCGCCGCGCGCTTGTCCTAGTAACCTCCTTTTCGTTCCTGTTTCCACTCGTCTGGCTGTTCTTCAGTGGGCTCACTCTGCCAAGTTAGCTGGTCATCCCGGTGTTCGAGGCACTCTTGCGTCTATTCGCCAGCGCTTTTGGTGGCCGACTCAGGAGCGTGACACGCGCCGTTTCGTGGCTGCTTGTTCGGACTGCGCGCAGACTAAGTCGGGTAACTCTCCTCCTGCCGGTCGTCTCAGACCGCTCCCCATTCCTTCTCGACCATGGTCTCACATCGCCCTAGACTTCATTACCGGTCTGCCTTTGTCTGCGGGGAAGACTGTGATTCTTACGGTTGTCGATAGGTTCTCTAAGGCGGCACATTTCATTCCCCTCGCTAAACTTCCTTCCGCTAAGGAGACGGCACAAATCATTATCGAGAATGTATTCAGAATTCATGGCCTCCCCGTTAGACGCCGTTTCAGACAGAGGCCCGCAATTCACGTCACAGTTTTGGAGGGAGTTCTGTCGTTTGATTGGTGCGTCCGTCAGTCTCTCTTCCGGGTTTCATCCCCAGTCTAACGGTCAAGCAGAGAGGGCCAATCAGACGATTGGTCGCATACTACGCAGCCTTTCTTTCAGAAACCCTGCGTCTTGGGCAGAACAGCTCCCTGGGCAGAATACGCTCACAATTCGCTTCCTTCGTCTGCTACCGGGTTATCTCCGTTTCAGAGTAGTCTGGGTTACCAGCCTCCTCTGTTCTCATCCCAGCTTGCCGAGTCCAGCGTTCCCTCCGCTCAAGCGTTTGTCCAACGTTGTGAGCGCACCTGGAGGAGGGTGAGGTCTGCACTTTGCCGTTACAGGGCACAGACTGTGAGAGCCGCCAATAAACGCAGGATTAAGAGTCCAAGGTATTGTTGCGGCCAGAGAGTGTGGCTTTCCACTCGCAACCTTCCTCTTACGACAGCTTCTCGTAAGTTGACTCCGCGGTTCATTGGTCCGTTCCGTGTCTCCCAGGTCGTCAATCCTGTCGCTGTGCGACTGCTTCTTCCGCGACATCTTCGTCGCGTCCATCCTGTCTTCCATGTCTCCTGTGTCAAGCCCTTTCTTCGCACTCCCGTTCGTCTTCCCTCCCCCCCCTCCCGTCCTTGTCGAGAGCGCACCTATTTACAAGGTACATAAGATCATGGACATGCGTTCTCGGGGACGGGGTCACCAATACTTTGTGGATTGGGAGGGTTACGGTCCTGAGGAGAGGAGTTGGGTTCCGTCTCGGGACGTGCTGGACCGTTCACTCATTGATGATTTCCTCCGTTGCCGCCAGGATTCCTCCTCGAGTGCGCCAGGAGGCGCTCGGTGAGTGGGGGGGTACTGTCATGTTTTGTCTTTTATTATCATGTCTTGTCCCTGTGCTTCCCATTCTATTAGTTTCCCTCTGCTGGTCTTATTAGGTTCTTTCCCTCTTTCTATCCCTCTCTCTCCCCCCTCCCTCTCTCACTCTCCCGCTCTCTCTTCTCTCTATCGTTCCGTTCCTGCTCCCAGCTGTTCCTATTCCCCTAATCAATCATTTAGTCTTCCCACACCTGTTCCCGATCTTTTTCCCTGATTAGAGTCCCTATTTCTCTCCTTGTTATTCGTTTCTGCCCTGTCGGTTCCTTGTCTAGAATTCACCGTGCTGTGTTTGTGTATCGCCCTGTCGTGTCGTGTTTTCCTCAGATGCTGCGTGGTGAGCAGGTGTCTGAGTCTGTTTGGTTCAAGTGCCTTCCCGAGGCAACCTGCTGTTCACCTGCTGTTCAAGATCGAGTCTCCAGTTTGTCCTCGTCTTTTCGAGTGAAAGTTGTGTTTTTTTGATTGTATTTACTTTACTGGATTAAAGACTCTGTTTTCGCCAAGTCGCTTTTGGGTCCTCTTTCACCTGCATGACAATAATAGTGAAGACATCAAAACTATGAAATAACACATATGGAATCATGTAGTAACCAAAAAAGTGTTAAACAAATAAAAAAACTATTTTAAATTCTTCTTAGTAGCCACACTTTGCCTTGATGACAGCTTTGCACACGCTTGGCATTCTCTCAACCAGCTTCACCTGGAACGCTTTTCCAGCAGTCTTGAAGGAGTTCCCCACATATGCTGAGCACTTGTTGGCCCCAATTAAGGTGCCACCAACCACCTGTGCTAGACAGCCATTTTCAAAACGGTTCTCTTTGTGGTCATACAAATTAAAACCATTCATTTCTGGTGGATTGACAATGGAACTCTGTTTAAAGTATAATTTTTAAATGAAGCAAAACATAGTAGGCTACTATTTAAATGTTATCCTCCAGAAGAGGCAGAACAAAGGCTATATTACAGCAAAAAATGTCAAATCTCGAAAGTACCTATAGAGGAAAAAACATTTTCTTGTAGAGAATGTATAAGGAAGGTATCATGTTAATGAATGACATTGTACACATCAAAGGTCAAATTATGTCACACAAGTAATCACAGTATAAGGAAATGTATGCTCATTACAAAATTATAACCAGTTCATCGCAGCTCTGCCACAAAAATGGAAGAGAAAATTACTTAAAAGAGAAATGAATTAATTAATCATAAATGGCTTAAAATGACCAATATAATATGACAACTATACTGCATAAAATTCAAGATAGTTGGGAACAGATTTTCGATATCCCAATACCATGGCATCAGATTTATTGAAGTAATATACAAAGTAACAATTGAAGCATCAATCCTTTCTTTTCAATTTAAGCTATTATATAAGATTCCCGCTACAAAAAGAATGCTCAGTATATGGGGCATTGAACAGAATCAATTGAGTATCTATTTTGGTACTGTCCATCGGTGGCTTGTTTTTGGAGTCAGGTTCAGGAATCGTTGTTAACATGGGTACCACTGGGCGCACATCTGGGGGTTTTGTCCTAGCACTACACAGCTGATTCAAATAACCAACTCATCATCAAGCTTTGATTATATTCATCAGCTGTGTAGAGCTAGAGCAAAACCAAAACGTGAACCCAGGAGGAGCCCCAGGACCGAGTTTGGGAAACCCTGCACTATGGTACTGCCCAGGGACAGAGTGATTGAATGCAAAGTGGTGGATTGTGGGCATGCGCCTGCCACGGAGGAACATGCAAATCTTCCACTGTTTGATGTCAGA
>NW_025745661.1:7500-13721 GCF_021184085.1 Oncorhynchus gorbuscha | reverse complement strand
ATTTACATTTACATTTGTCATTTAGCAGACGCTCTTATCCAGAGCGACTTACAAATTGGTGCATTCACCTTATGACATCCAGTGGAACAGCCACTTTACAATAGTGCATCTAAATATTTTAAGGGGGGGGTGAGAAGGATTACTTTATCCTATCCTAGGTATTCCTTAAAGAGGTGGGGTTTCCAGGTGTCTCCGGAAGGTGGTGATTGACTCCGCTGTCCTGGCGTCGTGAGGAGTTTGTTCCCACCATTGGGGCCAGACAGCGAACAGTTTTGACTGGGCTGAGCGGAACTGTACTTCCTCAGTGGTAGGGAGGCGAGCAGGCCAGGAGGTGGATGAACGCAGTGCCCTTATTTGGGTGTAGGGCCTGATCAGAGCCTGGAGGTACTGAGGTGCCGTTCCCCTCACAGCTCCGTGACAAGCACCATGGTCTTGTAGCGGATCACGAGCTTCAACTGGAAGCCAGTGGAGAGGAGGAGGAGCGGGTGACGTGAGAGAACTTGGGAAGGTTGGAACACTAGGCCAGACTGCGAGCGTTCTGGATGAGTTGTAGGGGTTTAATGGCACAGGCAGGGAGCCCAGTAGCAGCGAGTTGCAGTAATCCAGACGGGAGATGACAAGTGCCTGGATTAGGACCTACGTCGCTTCCTGTATGAGCAGGGTCGTACTCTGCGGATGTTGTAAACATGAACCTACAGGAACGGGCCCGCCTTGATGTTGATTGAAAACGACAGGGTGTTGACCAGGATCTAGCCAAGGTTCTTAGCGCTCTGGGAGGAGGACACAATGGAGTTGTCAACCGTGATGGCGAGATCATGGAGCAGGCAGTCCCTTCCGGGAGGAAAGAGCAGCTCCGTCTTGCCGAAGTTCAGCTTGAGGTGGTGATCCGTCATCCACACTGATATGTCTGCCAGACATGCAGAGATGCGATTCGCCACCTGGTCATCAGAAGGGGGAAAGGAGAAGGCAGCAAAGTCTCTCTGGCTGGGTTACAAGACCAGTTATGGCAGCCATGTCTCTCTGACTGAGTTACAAGACCAGTTATGGCAGCCCTGTCTCTCTGGCTGGGTTACAAGACCAGTTATGGCAGCCATGTCTCTCCGACTGAGTTACAAGACCAGTTATGGCATCCCTGTCTCTCTGGCTGGGTTACAAGACCAGTTATGGCAGCCATGTCTCTCCGACTGAGTTACAAGACCAGTTATGGCAGCCATGTCTCTCTGACTGAGTTACAATACCAGTTATGGCAGCCCTGTCTCTCTGGCTGGGTTACAAGGCCAGTTATGGCAGCCATGTCTCTCTGGCTGAGTTACAAGACCAGTTATGGCAGCCCTGTCTCTCTGGCTGGGTTACAAGACCAGTTATGGCAGCCATGTCTCTCCGACTGAGTTACAAGACCAGTTATGGCAGCCCTGTCTCTCTGGCTGGGTTACAAGACCAGTTATGGCAGCCATGTCTCTCCGACTGAGTTACAAGACCAGTTATGGCAGCCCTGTCTCTCTGGCTGGGTTACAAGGCCAGTTATGGCAGCCATGTCTCTCTGGCTGAGTTACAAGACCAGTTATGGCAGCCATGTCTCTCTGGCTGGGTTACAAGACCAGTTATGGCAGCCATGTCTCTCTGGCTGAGTTACAAGACCAGTTATGGCAGCCATGTCTCTCTGACTGAGTTACAAGACCAGTTATGGCAGCCATGTCTCTCTGGCTGAGTTACAAGACCAGTTATGGCAGCCATGTCTCTCTGACTGAGTTACAAGGCCAGTTATGGCAGCCATGTCTCTCTGACTGAGTTACAAGACCAGTTATGGCAGCCATGTCTCTCTGGCTGAGTTACAAGACCAGTTATGGCAGCCATGTCTCTCTGACTGAGTTACAAGGCCAGTTATGGCAGCCATGTCTCTCTGGCTGCGTTAAAAGACCAGTTATGGCAGCCATGTCTCTCTGACTGAGTTACAAGACCAGTTATGGCAGCCATGTCTCTCTGACTGAGTAGTGGCAAAGGAATACATATATTTCAACATCGTAGTTGGGGGAAACTTGCCCAAATTCTATATTTTCCACGAGCAGGTGGATGAGGAGTGCGGCTGTCAACAGTGTGGGAGGAGAATGTAACACACTGAACCAACTGAACCAGCTGAACACACTGAATACACTGCTCAGCCAGCTCTGAGTCTGATGATGAGAAAGATAGGGGACAGAGATGGGAGAGAAAGATTTGGGAGAGAGGAGAGGGAGAAAAAGAGAGAGGAGAGAAAAAGAGAGGGGAGAGAGAAGAGGGTGAAAAAGAGAGGGGCGAGAGGAAAGGGAGAAAAAAGAGAGAGAAGAGAGGGGAGAGAGGAAAGGGAGAAAAAGAGAGAAGAGGGAGAAAAAGAGAGGGAGAGAAGGAGAGGGGAGAGAGAAGAGAGAGGAGAGAGAGAAAAAGAGAGGGGAGAGAGGTAGAAAAGGGAGGGGAGAGAGAAGAGGGTGAAAAAGGGAGGGGAGAGAGAAGAGGGTGAAAAAGAGAGGGGAGAGAGAAGAGGGAGAAATGAGAGAGAGAGAGGGAGAGAAGAGAGAGGGAGAGAGGAGAGGGAGAAAGAGAGAGGAGAGAGAGGAGAGGGGAGAGAGAAGAGGAGAAAAGAGAGAGGGAGAGAGAAAAGGGAGAAAAGGGAGGGGAGAGAGAAGAGGGAGAAAAAGGGAGGGGAGAGAGAAGAGGGAGAAAAAGAGAGGGGAGAGAGAAGAGGGAGAAAAGGGAGGGGAGAGAGAAGAGGGAGAAAAGAGAGAGGGAGAGAGAAGAGGGAGAAAAAGGGAGGGAGAGAGAAGAGGGAGAAAAAGAGAGGGGAGAGAGAAGAGGGAGAAAAAGGGAGAGAGAGAAGAGGGAGAAAAAGAGAGGGGAGAGAGAAGAGGGTGAAAAGGAGGGAGAGAGAAGAGGGAGAAGAAGAGAGGGGAGAAAGAGAGAGGGAGAGAGAAGAGGATGAAAAAGAGAGGGAGAGAGAAGAGGGTGAAAAAGAGAGGAGAGAGAAGAGGGAGAAAAGAGAGAGAGAAGAGGGTGAAAGAGAGAGGGAGAGAAGAGAGGGGAGAGAGAGAAAAAGAGAGGGAGAGAGGGAGAAAAGAGGAGGGGAGAGAGAAGGGAGAAAAGGGAGGGGAGAGAGAAGAGGGAGAAAAAGAGAGGGGAGAGAGGAGAGAAAGGGAGGGAGAGAGAAGAGGGAGAGAAAGAGAGAGGAGAGAGAAGAGAGAGGGAGAGAAAGAGAGGGGAGAGAAAGAGAGGGGAGAGAGAAGAGGGAGAAAAAAGAGAGAAGAGGGAGAAAGAGAGAGGGAGAGAAGGAGAGGAGAGAGAAGGAGAGGGAGAGAAAGAGAGAGGGAGAGAGAGAGAGAGAGAGAAAAGAGAGGGGAGAGAGGAGAGAGGAGAGAGAATGAGAGGGAGAGAGAAGAGAGAGAAAAGAGAGGGGAGAGAGAAAAGAGAGGGGAGAGAGAAGAGGGAGAAAAGAGAGGGGAGAGAGAAGAGGGAGAAAAAGGAGGGGAGAGAGAAGAGGGAGAAAAAGAGAGGAGAGAAAAGAGAGGGGAGAGAGAGAGAGGGAGAAAAAGAGAGGAGAGAGAAGAGGGAGAAAAAGAGGGGAGAGAGAAGAGGGAGAAAGAGAGGGGAGAGAGAGAAGAGGGAGAAAAAGAGAGGGAGAGAAGGAGAGGGAAAGAGAGAGGGGAGAGAGAGATGGGAGATAAAGAGAGAGAAGAGGGAGAAAAAGAGAGGGGAGAGAAGGAGAGGAGGAGAGAAGGAGAGAGGAGAGAGAGAGAGAGATGGGAGAGAAAGAGAGGAGAGAGAGGGAGAGGGGAGAGAAGGAGAGGGGAGAGAATGAGAGAGGAGAGAGAGGGGAGAGAGAAAAAGAGAGGGAGAGAGGGAGAAAAGGGAGGGGAGAGAGAGAGGGAGAAAAGAGAGGGGAGAGAAGAGGGAGAAAAGAGAGAGGAGAGAGAAGGAGAGGGGAGAGAGAGGAGAGAGAAGAGGAAAGAGAGGGGAGAGAGAAGAGGGTGAAAAAGAGAGGGAGAGAGAAGAGGGTGAAAGAGAGGAGAGAGAGAAAAAGAGAGGGAGAGAGAGAGGGAGAAAAGAGAGGGAGAGAGAAGAGGGAGAAAAGGAGAGAGAGAGGGAGAAAAAGAGAGGGGAGAGAAGGAGAGAGAGAGAGAGAGAGAGGGGAGAGAGAGAGAGAGAGAGAGAAAAGGGAGAGAAGGAGAGGGAGAGAAGGAGAGAGGGAGAGAAGGAGAGGGAGAGAGAGGAGAGAGGAGAGAAAGAGAGAGGGAGAGAAGAGAGGGGAGAGAAGAGAGAGGGGAGAGAAAGAGAGAGAAGAGGGAGAAAAGAGAGGGGAGAGAAGGAGAGGGAGAGAAAGAGAGAGGGGAGAGAAGGAGAGGGAGAGAAGGAGAGGGAGAGAAAGAGAGGGAGAAGAAGAGGGAGAGAAGGAGATGGGAGAGAAAGAGAGAGGGAGAGAAGGAGAGGGGAGAGAGAGATGGGAGAGAAAAGAGAGGGGAGAGAAGGAGAGGGGAGAGAAGAGAAGGAGAGGGGAGAGAAAGAGAGAGGGGAGAGAAAAGAGAGGGGAGAGAGAGAGAAAAGGGAGAGAGAGAGGGGGGAGATGGGAGAGAAAGAGAGAGGGAGAGAGATGGGCACCCGAGATCTTCTGCATATGTAGATCCCAGTGAGACAAAAATAATGGTGTTCCAAAAAAGGTCCGGATTCTATGCCATCAGAAGGCACATAAAATTCAACATACCAATTAGGATCTGGCTAAAAATACTTGAATCAGTCATAGAGCCCATTGCCCTTTATGGTTGTGAGGTCTGGGGTCCGCTCACCAACTAAGACTTCACAAAATGAGACAAACATTAAATTGAGACTCTGCGCGCAGAATTCTGCAAAAGCATCCTCCGTGTACAACGTAGAACACCAAATAATGCATGCAGAGCAGAATTAGGCCGATACCCACTAATTATCAAAATCCAGAAAAGAGCCGTTAAATTCTACAACCACCTTAAAGGAAGCGATTCCCAAACCTTCCATAACAAAGCCATCACCTACAGAGAGATGAACCTGGAGAAGAGTCCCCTAAGCAAGCTGGTCCTGGGGCTCTGTTCACAAACACAAACACACCCCACAGAGTCCCAGGACAGCAGCACAATTAGACCCAACCAAATCACGAGAAAACAACAAGATAATTACTTGACACATTGGAAAGAATTTACCAAAAAACCAAAATGTGAGCATAGACCTCAGCCCTCCATGCGTATTCCTCCCTAAATCCTCATCCCTCTATACGTACTCCTCCTCTGTCTGTCTGTCTGTCTGTCTGTCTGTCTGTCTGTCTGTCTGTCTGTCTGTCTGTCTGTCTGTCTGTCTGTCTGTCTGTCTGTCTGTCTGTCTGTCTGTCTGTCTGTCTGTCTGTCTGTCTGTCTGTCTGTCTGTCTGTCTGTCTGTCTGTCTGTCTGTCTGTCTGTCTGTCTGTCTGTCTGTCTGTCTGTCTGTCTGTCTGTCTGTCTGTCTGTCTGTCTGTCTGTCTGTCTGTCTGTCTGTCTGTCTGTCTGTCTGTCTGTCTGTCTGTCTGTCTGTCTGTCTGTCTGTCTGTCTGTCTGTCTGTCTGTCTGTCTGTCTGTCTGTCTGTCTGTCTGTCTGTCTGTCATTACTCTATAGGCCCTGTTCAACACTACTCTATAGGTCCTGTTCAACAGTAGTACACTACTCTATAGGTCCTGTTCAACAGTAGTACACTACTCTATAGGCCCTGTTCAACACTACTCTATAGGCCCTGTTGAACAGTAGTACACTACTCTATAGGCCCTGTTGAACAGTAGTACACTACTCTATAGGTCCTGTTCAACAGTAGTACACTACTCTATAGGTCCTGTTCAACACTACTCTATAGGTCCTGTTCAACACCACTCTATAGGCCCTGTTCAACACTACTCTATAGGCCCAGTTCAACACTACTCTATAGGCCCTGTTCAACAGTAGTACACTACTCTATAGGCCCTGTTCAACACTACTCTATAGGCCCTGTTCAACACTACTCTATAGGCCCTGTTGAACACTACTCTATAGGTCCTGTTCCAGAATAAGGTACTCTTTGGGATGTACTCTCTCATTGGTTAAATACATTGCAGTTCTTGTCTGAAGCCGCCAGAGGAGCCGTGTCCACTGCAGTCGGGGTCACTCATAGTACAATAACCTTCCTGTCTAAATAAAACTGGATCACAAAAACACAGACTAAAGTG
>NW_025745661.1:0-2500 GCF_021184085.1 Oncorhynchus gorbuscha | reverse complement strand
CTAAACCTCGCCACACGTTTTCCGACAGCTGTGGGGTAAGTCATCTCGATACATGATGACTACACAATAATTATCTTTCTGTGGGTTAGCATTATTTACATTGGGATTACCTGCAATAATTAACGAACCCTCTTACAAGGTTCATCATGATTATGAACCTCTCGATACACGATGAGTATCTCTCTCCTTTTTAAAGGTACTGCTCAACACAGTAGTAATTAATAATAATATATAATATATGCATTTAGCAGACGCTTATCCAAAGCGACTTACAGTCATGTGTGCATACATTCTACTAGGGTGGTCCCGGGAACGAACCCACTACCTCCTGGCGTTACAAGCGCCATGCTCTACCAACTGAGCTACAGAAGGACCACAATTACACTGGGACAACGTGCTCTCATTACAGCTGGGATTTACTTGTATTACTTGTATAATTACCTTACTACATAGCATCACGATGATTAACCTCTCAATACATGACAGTGTCACAGTTTTTATCTGTCTGTGGGTTAGCACTAGCTAGCATGATTACCTGTCTGTGGGTTAGCACTAGCTAGCATGATTACCTGTCTGTGGGTTAGCACTAGCTAGCATGATTACGTGTCTGTGGGTTAGCACTAGCTAGTATGATTGTCTGTCTGTAGGTTAGCACTAGCTAGTATGATAGCCTGTCTGTGGAAGTAAGCACTAGCTAGTATGATTACCCTGTCTGTAGGTTAGCACTAGCTAGTATGATTACCTGTCTGTAGGTTAGCACTAGCTAGTATGATTACCTGTCTATAGGTTAGCGCTAGCTAGTATGATTAGCTGTCTATAGGTTAGCGCTAGCTAGTAACAATTATTTGGTACACATAATTACCATGATTGTCTGTCTAAATTGGCACAACGCTATCATGATTACCTGTCTAAAGTAAGCAAACAGCTAGCATGTTATTTCACTATTTTATTTCACCTTATTTAACCAATTATTTGAGAACACCTTTATTTAACCAGGTCTTTCTAAATAACAACGCATTACATTAACCAGGTAGGCTAGTAGAACACCAACATTTATTTCTTTATTTTATTTCACCTTTATTTAACCAGGTAGGCTAGTTGAGAACACCTTATTTAACCAGGTAGGAGCTAGTTGGAGAAACACCTGTATTTAACCAGGTATATGAAAGAACACCTTTATTTAACCAGGTAGGCTAGTTGAGAACACCTTTTATTTAACCAGGTAGGCTAGTTGAGAACACCTTATTTAACCAGGTAGAGGCTAGTTGAGAACATCTTTATTTAACCAGGTAGGTTAGTTGAGAACACCTTTATTTAACCAGGTAGGCTAGTTGAGAACACCTTTATTTAACCAGGTAGGCTAGTTGGAGAACACCTTTATTTAACCAGGTAGGCTAGTTGAGAACACCACATAACCCAGGTAGGCCAGGTTGAGAAAAACCTTTAATTAACCAGGTAGGCTAGTTGAGAACACCTTTATTTAACCAGGTAGGCTAGCTGAGAACACCTTTATTTAACCAAAGTCTACAACTTCAGGGATTTTTGCAATTCGTTCCAGTCACAGGCAGCAGAGAATTGGAAGGAAAGGCGGCCAAATGAGGTTTTTGGCTTTAGGGATGATCAGTGAGATACACCTGCTGGAGCGCGTGCTACGGGTGGGTGTTACCATCGTCACTAGCGAACTGAGATAAGGTGGAGATTTACCTAGCATGGACTTGTAGATGACCTGGAGCCAGTGGGTCTGGCGACGAACATGTAGCGAGGGCCAGCCGACTAGAGCATACAGGTCGCAGTGGTGGGTGGTATAAGGTGCTTCAGTAACAAAACGGATGGCAATGTGATAAACTGCATCCAGTTTGCTGAGTAGAGTATTGGAAGCTATTTTGTAGATGACATCGCCGAAGACGAGGATCGATAGGTCAGTTTTACTAGGGTAAGCTTGGCAGCGTGAGTGAAGGAGGCTTTGTTGCGGAATAGAAAGCCCACTCTGGATTTGATTTTGGATTGGAGATGTTTGATATGAGTCTGGAAGGAGAGTTTGCAGTCTAGCCAGACACCTAGGTACTTATAGGTGTCCACATATTCAAGGTCGGAACCATCCAGGGTGGTGATGCTAGTCGGGCATGCGGGTGCACGCAGCGAACGGTTGAAAAGCATGCATTGGGTTTTACTAGCGTTTAAGGGCAGTTGGAGGCCACGGAAGGAGTATTGTATGTCATTGAAGCTCGTTTGGAGGTTAGATAGCACAGTGTCCAAGGACGGGCTGGAAGTATATAGAATGGTGTCGTCTGCGTAGAGGTGGATCAGGGAATTGCCCGCAGCTAGAGCAACATCATTGTTATATACAGAGAAAATAGTAGGCCCGAGAATTGAACCCTGTGGTACCCCCATAGAGAGTGCTGGAGGACCGGACAACATGCCCTCTGATTTGACCCACTGAACTCTGTCTGCAAAGTAGTTGGTGAACCAGGCAAGGCAGTCATTAGAAAAACTGAGGCTA
>NW_025745660.1:0-13800 GCF_021184085.1 Oncorhynchus gorbuscha | reverse complement strand
TATGTATAGGAGATATAGGCTCTATGTAGAGATATGGGCTCTATGTAGGGGATATAGGCTCTATGTAGGAGATATGGGCTCTATGTAGGGATATAGGCTCTATGTAGGAGATATGGGCTCTATGTAGGGGATATAGGCTCTCTCCTTCTTTCTTCTCTCGGAGGACCTGAGCCCTAGAACCATGCCCCAGGACTACCTGACATGATGACTCCTTGCTGTCCCCAGTCCACCTGGCCATGCTGCTGCTCCAGTTTCAACTGGCCTGGGCCCTAGGACCATGTCCCAGGACTACCTGACATGAGGACTCCTTGCTGTCCCCAGTCCACCTGGCCATGCTCCTGCTCCAGTTTCAACTGTTCTGCCTTACTATTATTCAACCATGCTGGTCATTTATGAACATTTGAACATCTTGGCCACGTTCTGTTATAATCTCCACCCGGCACAGCCAGAAGAGGACTGGCCACCCCACATATGCTCTCTCTAATTCTCTCTTTCTTTCTCTCTCTCGGAGGACCTGGAGCCCTAGGACCGTGCCCCAGGACTACCTGACATGATGGCTCCTTGCTGTCCCCAGTCCACCTGACTGTGCTGCTGCTCCAGTTTCAACTGTTCTGCCTTATTATTATTTGACCATGCTGGTCATTTATGAACATTTGAACATCTTGGTCATTTTCTGTTATAATTCTACCCGGCACAGCCAGAAGAGGACTGGCCACCCCACATAGCCCGGTTCCTCTCTAGGTTTCTTCCTAGGTTTTGGCCTTTCTAGGGAGTTTTTCCTAGCCACCGTGCTTTTACACCTGCATTGTTTGCTGTTTGGGGTTTTAGGCTGGGTTTCTGTACAGCACTTTGAGATATCAGCTGATGTACGAAGGGCTATATAAATAAATTTGATTTGATTTGATTTGATTTGATATAGGCTCTATGTAGGGGATATAGGCTCTATGTAGGGGATATAGGCTCTATGTAGGGGATATAGGCTCTATGTAGGGATATAGGCTCTATGTAGGAGATATGGGCTCTATATAGGGTGTATGGGCTCTATATAGGGGATATGATCTCTATATAGGGGATATGGTCTCTATATAGGGTATATGGTCTCATATAGGATATGATCTCTATATCAGACTTCCTCTGGAAGTCTCTATGGGGTTCCAACAGGGTTCAATCCTCGGGCCGACTCTTTTTTCTGTATATATCAATGATGTTTCTCTTGCTGCGGGCGATTCCCTGATCCACCTCTACGCAGACGACACCATTCTATATACTTCCGGCCCGTCCTTGGACACTGTGCTATCTAACCTCCAAACGAGCTTCAATGCCATACAACACTCCTTCCGTGGCCTCCAACTGCTCTTAAACGCTAGTAAAACCAAATGCATGCTTTTCAACCGATCGCTGCCTGCACCCGCATCGCCTGACCAGCATCACCACCCTGGATGGTTCCGACCTAGAATATGTGGACATCTATAAGTACCTAGGTGTCTGGTTAGGACTGTAAACTCTCCTTCCAGACCATCAAACATCTCCAATCGAAAATCAAATCAAAAGTCGGCTTATTCCGCAACAAAGCCTCCTTCACTCACGCCGCCAAACTTACCTTTAGTAAAACTGACTATCCTACCGATCCTTGGCGATGTCATCTACAAAAATGGCTTCCAACACTCTACTCAGCAAACTGGATGCAGTTTATCACAGTGCCATCCGTTTTGTCACTAAAGCACCTTAGCCACCACCCACCACTGCGACATGCTCTAGTTGGCTGGCCCTCACTACATAATGCGTCACCAGACCCACTGGCTCCAGGTCATCTACAAGTCCATGCTAGGTAAAGGTCCGCCTTATCTCAGTTCACTGGTCACGATGGCAACACCCATCCGTAGCACGCGCTCCAGCAGGTGTATCTCTGATCATCCTAAAGCCAACACCTCATTTGGCTGCCTCTCGTTCCAGTACTCTGCTGCCTGTGACTGGAACAAAATTGCAAAAATCGCTGAAGTTGGAGACTTTTATCTCCCTCACCAACTTCAAACATCAGCTATCTGAGCAGCTAACCGATCGCTGCAGCTGTACATAGTCTATTGGTAAATAGCCCACCCATTTTCACCTATCTCATCCCCATACTGTTTTTTTATTTATTTACTTTTCTGCTCTTTGTACACCAATATCTCTACCTGTACATGACCATCTGATCATTTATCACTCCAGTGTTAATCTGCAAAATTGTAATTATTCGCCTACCTCCTCATGCCTTTTTTGCACACATTGTATATAGACTCCCTTTTTTTCCCTACTGTGTTATTGACAGGTTAATTGTTTACTCCATGTGTAACTCTGTGTTGTCTGTTCTCACTGCTATGTTTTATCTTGGCCAGGTCACAGTTGCAAATGAGAACTTGTTCTCAACTAGCCTACCTGGTTAAATAAAGGTGAAATAAATTAAATAAAAATCAATATGATCTCTATATAGGGGATATGATCTGTATATAGGTATAATCTCTATATAGGGGATATGATCTCTAATAATAATAATAATAATATATGCCATTTAGCAGACGCTTATCCAAAGCGACTTACAGTCATGTGTGCATACATTCTACGTATGGGTGGTCCCGAATCGAACTCACTACCCTGGCGTTACAAGCGCCATGCTCTACCAACTGATATGGTCTCTATATAGGGGATATGGTCTCTATATAGGGGATATGGTCTCTATATAGGGGATATGATCTCTATATAGGGGATATGGTCTCTATATAGGGGATATGGTCTCTATATAGGGGATATGGTCTCTATATAGGGGATATGGTCTCTATATAGGGATATGGTCTCTATATAGGGGATATGGTCTCTATATAGGGGATATGGTCTCTATACAGGGGATATGGTCTCTATATAGGGGATATGGTCTCTATATAGGGGATATGGTCTCTATATAGGGGATATGGTCTCTATATAGGGGATATGGTCTCTATATAGGGGATATGGTCTCTATATAGGGGATATGGTCTCTATATAGGGGATATGGGAATAGGGTTCCATTTGAGACTCAACCACTGCCTCCTTTTATAAATAGTGTGGTATCCTAAAACACATGTTCTGTTGTGTGTGTGTGTGTGTGTGTGTGTGTGTGTGTGTGTGTGTGTGTGTGTGTGTGTGTGTGTGTGTGTGTGTGTGTGTGTGTGTGTGTGTGTGTGTGTGTGTGTGTGTGTGTGTGTGTGTGTGTGTGTGTGTGTGTGTGTGTGTGTGTGTGTGTGTGTGTGTGTGTGCATTTTTTAGGGTAATGCAGATAACACCCTGTAAATGAGGTGATCTCATTCCCTCATCATTTGTTCATGCCCCAGTTTACAGTCAGCAAGACGCTGCTAAACAAGTCAGCCAACTAAAACTCTACAAGTGCAGCACAGTATAGAGAATAGGTGGCCATTTGGAGTGCATCGTAGGTGTATTTGGTCTAGTCTGTGGCTGTCTTAAAACATCAAGGTGCTGTTTGTCTGTCTACATTCAGCAGCCTATGGTGTGATATGCTGTGATTGGTTACAGGCCAGGTAGAGCCTGGGGAGTGAGCCACTCTGATTGGTTTACAGGGTGTCTGGTAGCCCAATGGCAGTCCAGCAGCTACTAATGCCAGGGCTGTCACCACGGGTTACTGGCTACAGGAGATGACTCCCAATTACCAGGAAAATCTGTGGATGCCACTTGTAGTGTACACACACACACTCAAGCATGCACGTACACACGGGCACAGACTGGCACACACTGGCACACACTGGCGCACACTGGCACACACTGGCACACACTGGCACACACTGGAACACACTGGAACACACTGGCACACACGGGCACACACTGGCGCGCACTGGCGCGCACTGGCGCACACTGGAACACACTGGAACACACTGGCGCACACTGGCACACACTGGAACACACTGGCACACACTGGCACACACTGGAACACACTGGCACATACTGGAACACCCTGGAACACACTGGCGCACACGGGCGCACACTGGCGCACACTGGAGCACACTGGCGCACACTGGCACACACTGGCACACACTGGAACACACTGGCGCACACTGGCACACCCTGGAACACACTGGCACACACTGGCACACACTGGAACACACTGGAACACCCTGGAACACACTGGCACACACTGGCACACACTGGAGCACACTGGCGCACACTGGCGCACACTGGCGCACACTGGCGCACACTGGAGCACACTGGCGCACACTGGCACACACTGGAACACCCTGGAACACACTGGCACACACTGGCACACACTGGAACACACTGGCACACACGGGCACACACTGGCACACACTGGCGCACACTGGCGCACACTGGCACACACTGGAACACACTGGCGCACACTGGCACACACTGGCACACACTGGAACACACTGGCACACACTAGAACACACTGGCACACACTGGAACACACTGGCACACACTGTCACACACTGTCACACACTGGCACACACTGGAACACACTGGCGCACACTGGCACACACTGGCACACACTGGAACACACTGGCACACACTGGAACACACTGGCACACACTGGAACACACTGGCACACACTGTCACACATACAGTGCCTTCGGAAAGTATTCAGGCCCCTTGACTTTTCCCACATTTTGTTACGTTACAGCCTTATTCTAAATAAAATCATAGTAATTAAAAGCAATCTACACACAATACCCCATACTGACAGAGGGAAAACAGGTTTATATAAATATTTGCAAATGTATTAAAAACAAAAAACTGAAATACCTTGTTTTCATCAAGGCAAAGGGTGGCTACTTTGAAGAATCTCAAATATTAAATATATTTTGATATACTTAACACTTTTTTGGCTACTACAGGATACCATATGTGTTATTTCATAGTGTTGATGTCTTCATTATTATTCTACAATGTAGAAAATAGTACAAATAAAGAAAAACCCTTGAATGACTAGGTGTCCAAACTTTGACCGGTATGTTTTTCCAGCAGCAGACTACGATCGATAATGTCAAACGCCGCACTGAAGTCTAACAAAACAGCTCCCACAATCTTTTTATCATCAATTTCTCTCAGCCAATCATTAGTCATTTGTGTAAGTGCTTGCTGAACGTGCTTCCCTATAACCGTGCTGAAAGTCTGAGCTGGGCTTGGGTCATTGATGAGTCAATGTCTCAACACAGCCTTATAATGCTGGGCGGCAGGGCAGCCTAGTGGTTAGAGCGTTGGACTAGTAACCGAAAGGTTGCTGGATCGAATCCCCGATCTGACAAGGTAAAAAATCTGTCGTTCTGCCCCTGAACAAGGCATTTATGCGACTGTTTCTTGGCCATCATTGTAAATAAGAATTTGTTCTAAAACTGTTTAAATAACGTCCCCTTCACCAGGTGTCTTGTAGTTCACAACCAGTCTGTGTTATTACTCTATCCTTACCAGTTCAAGGCCCGACCCAACACACTGATTTAAACCTCGAGTTAAGTTCACAGTAAGTCTGTGTCCCGGATATTCCCTATATCAGGATTAGTATATCTACAGACCTTGGTAAAAAAAAAAAAAAATCAATATATAGGGAATAGGGTGCAGGCCCTGGTGCTCTATATAGGAATAGGTGCAGGCCCTGGTGCTCTATATAGGGAATAGGGTGCAGGCCCTGGTCAACAGTAGTGCTCTATATAGGGAATAGGGTGCAGGTCCTGGTGCTCTATATAGGAATAGGGTGCAGGCTCTGGTCAACAGTAGTGCTCTATATAGGGAATAGGGTGCAGGCTCTGGTCAATAGTAGTGCTCTATATAGGGAATAGGGTGCAGGCCCTGGTGCTCTATATAGGGAATAGGGTGCAGGCCCTGGTCAATAGTAGTGCTCTATATAGGGAATAGGTGCAGGCCCTGGTGCTCTATATAGGAATAGGTGCAGGCCCTGGTCAACAGTAGTGCTCTATATAGGGAATAGGGTGCAGGCCCTGGTGCTCTATATAGGGAATAGGGTGCAGGCTCTGGTCAACAGTAGTGCTCTATATAGGGAATAGGGTGCAGGCCCTGGTGCTCTATATAGGGAATAGGGTGCAGGCCCTGGTGCTCTATATAGGGAATAGGGTGCAGGCCCTGGTGCTCTATATAGGGAATAGGGTGCAGGCTCTGGTCAACAGTAGTGCTCTATATAGGGAATAGGGTGCAGGCCCTGGTGCTCTATATAGGGAATAGGGTGCAGGCCCTGGTGCTCTATATAGGGAATAGGGTGCAGGCCCTGGTGCTCTATATAGGGAATAGGGTGCCATTAGAGATGCATTCTAAGACGTGATAACAGAGTCCTACACTCTTCCGGAGGTCCTGGTTGGAGACGATGATGACGTTGGGGGATCCCGACTGCTGTTGCTGCTCCTCCGATGTTGGTGAAGATCACCTCAGCTATCAGGACGTGTCTGGGGTCAAGGTTGAGACCTCACATAACCTACAGGAACCAGGGGGAAAGAAAGAGAGGGGGAGGGAATCATTTAGATAGCACAAAACATTGTCATTACAGCCTATATTTACAACCCATTTATTTTCCACTTCGTACTACTTGGCCATTGTTACAACACTGTACATAATCAATAATATATAACATTTGAATTGTCTATATTCTATTAAAACTTTTGTGAATGTAATGTTTACTAATATTAACTTGTTTATTTCTGAACAATTGATAAAATTGCCACCTGACTATTTACATTGACACTTCACCCCCACCTACATCTACAAATTACCTTAACTAACCTGTACCCCTACACACTGACTCTGTACCGTAATACCCTGTATATAGCCTCCACATTGACTCTGTACCGTAACACCCTGTATATAGCCTCCACATTGACTCTGTACCGTAATACCTGTATATAGCCTCCACATTGACTCTGTACCGTAATACCCTGTATATAGCCTCCACATTGACTCTGTACCGTAACACCCTGTATATAGCCTCCACATTGACTCTGTATATAGCCTCCACATTGACTCTGTACCGTAATACCCTGTATATAGCCTCCACATTGACTCTGTACCGTAATACCCTGTATATAGCCTCCACATTGACTCTGCACCGTAATACCCTGTATATAGCCTCCACATTGACTCTGTACCGTAATACCCTGTATATAGACTCCACATTGACTCTGTACCGTAATACCCTGTATATAGCCTCCACATTGACTCTGTACCGTAATACCCTGTATATAGCCTCCACATTGACTCTGTGCCGTAATACCCTGTATATAGCCTCCACATTGACTCTGTACCGTAATACCCTGTATATAGCCTCCACATTGACTCTGTACCGTAATATCCTGTATATAGCCTCCACATTGACTCTGTGCCGTAATACCCTGTATATAGCCTCCACACATTGACTCTGTACCGGTACCCCCTGTATACCCATTGACTATAGCCCTCCACATTGACTCTGTACCGTAATACCCTGTATATAGCCTCCACATTGACTCTGTACCGTAATACCCTGTATATAGCCTCCACATTGACTCTGTACCGGTACCCCCTGTATATAGTCTCCACATTGACTCTGTACCGTAATACCCTGTATATAGTCTAGTTATTCTTATTCTTATTGTGATACTTTTTAGTATTATTTTATACTAAAGAAATATAAATATAATATAACTCTTGGTTAAGGGCTTGTAAGTAAGAGTTTCACTGTAAGGTCACCAATTGTTGTATTCGGTGCACGTGACTAATGAAGTTGGATTTGATTTGATTTATTTCCCTTTTCTTTATTGTCTATTCCTTTTGCTTCGACAATGAAAACATTTGTTTCCCATTACAAAAAAATAATCTGAATTAAATTGAAAGGAAAGGAGAGAGAGAGAGAGAGAGAGAGAGAGAGAGAGAGAGAGAGAGAGAGAGAGAGAGAGAGAGAGAGAGAGAGAGAGATGGAAAGGAGATGGGGGGAAATGGGGAGGAGAGAGACAGAGAGAGGAAGATGGGGAGAGAGAGAGAGAGAGAGAGAGAGAGAGAAAGATAAGGGATGGGAAAGGGAGAGATGGAAAGATAGAGATGGAGAGAGAGAGAGAGGAGGGAGAGAGAGAGAGAGAGAGAGAGAGAGAGAGAGAGAGAGAGAGAGAGAGAGAGAGAGAGAGAGAGAAAGAGAGGGGAAAGGGAGAGAGGGGGAAAGATAGGGGGAGAGAGAGAGAGAGAGAGAGAGAGAGAGAGAGAGATGGGAAAGGGAGAGGGGGGAAAGATGGGGAGAGAGAGAGACAGAGAGAGAGAGAGATGGGAAAGGGAGATGGGGGAAAGATAGGGGGAGGGGAGAGAGAGAGAGAGAGAGAGAGAGAGAGAGAGAGAGAGAGAGAGAGAGAGAGAGAGAGAGAGAGAGAGAGAGAGAGAGAGAGAGAGAGAGAGAGAGAGAGAAAGAGAGGGGAAAGAGAGGGGGGGAAAGATAGGGGGAGAGAGAGAGGGAGAGAGAGAGATAGGGAGGAGAGAGAGAGGAGAGAGAGAGAGAGAGAGAGAGAGAGAGAGAAAGAGATGGGAAAGGGAGATGGGGGGGAAAGATAGGGGGAGGGAGAGAGAGAGAGAGAGAGAGAGAGAGAGAGAGAGAGAGAGAGAGAGAGAGAGAGAGAGAGAGAGAGAGAGAGAGAGAGAGAAAGAAAGAAAGAAAGAAAGAGAGGGGAAAGGGAGAGAGGGGGAAAGATAGGGGGAGAGAGAGAGAGAGGGGGAAAGATAGGGGGAGAGAGAGAGACAGAGAGAGAGGGGGAGTAGAGTGTTGTAGAAACCACAGAAAGCTTGAGATGCTTCATCCAGTTTGCAGAGCAGGTCTGGTTTGATGATGGTTACCTGATAGTGACAGGCCACTGGGGAGGGAGCTCAAAAGCTTTCTCTTACAATGGGTTTTGAGAAGGAGGCGATGAGTATGCAGATTCTCCCTATGTTTACAGTGTGCATCAGGCCTGGGATTATCATGCAATGATAGCTGTGACAGCTGTGGGTTTACACTGTACCTGATGGTTATTACACTGTACCTGATGGTTATTATACTGTACCTGATGGTTATTATACTGTACCTGATGGTTATTACACTGTACCTGATGGTTATTACACTGTACCTGATGGTTATTACACTGTACCTGATGGTTATTACACTGTACCTGATGGTTATTACACTGTACCTGATGGTTATTACACTGTACCTGATGGTTATTATACTGTACCTGATGGTTATTATACTGTACCTGATGGTTATTACACTGTACCTGATGGTTATTACACTGTACCTGATGGTTATTATACTGTACCTGATGGTTATTACACTGTACCTGATGGTTATTATACTGTACCTGATGGTTATTACACTGTACCTGATGGTTATTACACTGTACCTGATGTTATTATACTGTACCTGATGGTTATTACACTGTACCTGATGGTTATTACACTGTACCTGATGGTTATTACACTGTACCTGATGGTTATTACACTGTACCTGATGGTTATTACACTGTACCTGATGGTAACAGCTGTACCTGATGGTTATTATACTGTACCTGATGGTTATTACACTGTACCTGATGGTTATTATACTGTACCTGATGGTTATTATACTGTACCTGATGGTTATTACACTGTACCTGATGGTTATTACACTGTACCTGATGGTTATTATACTGTACCTGATGGTGACAGGAGTAAAGAGCATCATAGTCGTCACGTTGTCCAGGAAGGCAGACAGGATGGCTGCTATGAGACACAGGATGATGATCATGGGCCAGACCTTGCCTCTGGACAGCTGGTAGGCCTGGAGGTGGGAGAGGAGATATGTTAAACATTCACTAAATATTATTACACCCAAAATATTCATTATATTTGATTACACCTAAAATACTCACTAAATATGATTTAATCTAAAATATTAACTCCATGAGGGTGGAGAGAGGATGAGGGTGGAGAGAGGATGGGGGGACGAGGGTGGAGAGAGGATGAGAGGATGTGGGTGGAGAGAGGATGAGGGTGGAGAGTGGATGAGAGGATGAGGGTGGAGAGAGGATGAGAGGATGAGAGTGAAGAGAGAGGATAAAGGGTGGAGAGAAGATGAGAGGATGAGCATGGAGAGAGGATGAGAGGATGAGAGTGAAGAGAGGATGAGGTGGAGAGAGGATGGGAGGATGAGGGGGTGGAGAGAGGATGAGAGGATGAGGGTGGAGAGAGGATGAGGGTGGAGAGTAGATGAGAGGATGAGAGGATGAGGGTGGAGAGAGGATGAGGGTGGAGAGAGTATGAGAGGATGAGGGTGGAGAGGGGTTGAGAGGATGAGCGTGGAGAGAGGATGAGAGTGAAGAGATAATGAGGGTGGAGAGAGGATGAGCGTGGAGAGAGGATGAGCATGGAGGGAGGATGAGGGTGGAGAGAGGATGAGGATGGAGAGAAGATGAGAGGATGAGCATGGACAGAGGATGAGAGTGGACAAAGAATGAGGGTGGATAAAGGATGAGGGTGGAGAGACATAGGGTGAAGAGAGGATGAGGATGGAGAGAAGATGAGAGGATGAGCGTGGACAGAGGATGAGAGTGAAGAGAGGATGAGGGTGGAGAGAGGATAAAGATGAGAGAGGATGAGGGTGGAGAGGGGATGAGAGTGAAGAGAGGATGAGGGTGGAGAGAGGATGAGCGTGGAGAGAGGATGAGCATGGAGAGAGGATGAGAGGATGAGAGTGAAGAGAGGATGAGGGTGGAGAGAGGATGAGCATGGAGACAGGATGAGGGTGGAGAGAGGATGAGCGTGGAGAGAGGATGAGCGTGGAGAGAGGATGAGGGTGGAGAGAGGGAGGAGCGTGGAGAGGATGAGGGTGGAGAGAGGATGAGGGTGGAGAGAGGATGGGGGTTGAGAGAGGATGAGTGTGAAGAGAGGATGAGAGTGGAGAGAGGATGAGAGTGGAGAGAGGATGGGCGTGGAGAGAGGATGAGCGTGAGAGAGGATGCCGTGGAGAGAGGATGAGCGTGGAGAGAGGATGAGGGTGGAGAGAGGATGAGCGTGGAGAGAGGATGAGGGGTGGAGAGAGGATGAGCGGGAGAGAGGATGAGGGTGGAGAGAGGATGAGGGTGGAGAGAGGATGAGAGGATGAGGGTGGAGAGAGGATGAGAGGATGAGGGTGGAGAGAGGATGAGAGGATGAGGGTGGAGAGAGGATGAGAGGATGAGAGGATGAGGGGTGGAGAGAGGATGAGGATGGGATAATAGCACAAAGTCTGCATCCCAAATGGCACCTAGTTCCTATATGGGGCATTGCGTTTGACCCACAGGGTTCTGGTCAAATGAAATGCAACATATAGGAAAATACATTTAGAGTCACTCAGGACAGTGGTTAGACCTACTGGAAAGCCACATTTAGAGTCACTCAGGACAGTGGTTAGACCTACTGGAAAGCCACATTTAGAGTCCCAGGACAGTGGTTAGACCTACTGGAAAGCCACATTTAGAGTCACTCAGGACAGTGGATAGACCTACTGAAAGCCACATTTAGAGTCACCTCAGGACAGTGGTTAAACCTACTGGAAAGCCACATTTAGAGTCACTCAGGACAGTGGTTAGACCTACTGGAAGCCACATTTAGAGTCACTCAGGACAGTGGTTAGAATTTAATGGAAAAAGCCACATTTAGAGTCACTCAGGACAGTGGTTAGACCTCAGGACTGGAAAGCCACATTTAGAGTCACTCAGGACAGTGGTTAGACCTACTGGAAAGCCACATTTAGAGTCACCCAGGACAGTGGTTAGACCTACTGAAAGCCACATTTAGAGTCACTCAGGACAGTGGTTAGACCTACTGGAAAGCCACATTTAGAGTCACTCTTGGACAGTGGTTGACCTACTGGAAAGCCACATTTAGAGTCACTCAGGTTGTGGTTAGACCTACTGGAAAGCCACATTTAGAGTCACTCAGGACAGTGGGTTAGACCTACTGGAAAGCCACATTTAGAGTCACTCAGGACAGTGGTTGAACCTACTGGAAAGCCACATTTAGAGTCACCAGGACAGTGGTTAGACCTACTGAAAGCCACATTAGAGTCACTGACAGAAGCTAGACCTACTTTGAAAGCCACATACTGAGCCACATTTAGAGTCACCCAGGACAGTAGTTAGACCTACTGGAAAGCCACATTTAGAGTCACTCAGGACAGTGGTTAGACCTACTGAGCCACATTTAGGAGTCACTCAGGACAGTGACATCTACTGGAAAAAGCCACATTTAGAGTCACTCAGGACAGTGGTTAGACCTACTGGAAAGCCACATTTAGAGTCACCAGGACAGTGGTTAGACCTACTGGAAAGTCACATTTATCACTCAGGACAGTCACCACTGTTGACCAACTCACCTTCACACAGCACAGTAGTCAAAGAAACCAGTCTCTGAGAAGATGGCAACTAGAATCATCTGTAAGGGAAAGAGCAAACCTGTTGTAATGCAGAGAACTAGAACCATCTGTAATCACAATGTGCAGATAAATAGAACCATCTGTAATCACAATGCAGAGAACTAGAACCATCTGTATCACAATGCAGATAACTAGAACCATCTGTAATCACAATGCAGATAACTAGAACCATCTGTAATCACAATGCAGATAACTAGAACCATCTGTAATCACAATGCAGATAACTAGAACCATCTGTGTAATCACAATGCAGACAATTCAGAACCATCTGTAATCACAATGGTGATAACTAGAACCATCTGTAATCACAATGCAGATAACTATAACCATCTGGTAATCACAATGCAGATAAATAGAACCATCTGTAATCACAATGCAGAGAACTAGAACCATCTGTAATCACAATGCAGATAACTAGAACCATCTGTAATCACAATGCAGATAACTAGAACCATCTGTAATCACAATGCAGATAACTAGAACCATCTGTAATCACAATGCAGAGAACTAGAACCATCTGTAATCACAATGCAGATAACTAGAACCATCTGTAATCACAATGCAGATAACTAGAACCATCTGTAATCACAATGCAGAGAACTAGAACCATCTGTAATCACAATGCAGATAACTAGAACCATCTGTAATCACAATGCAGATAACTAGAACCATCTGTAATCACAATGCAGATAACTAGAACCATCTGTAATCACAATGCAGATAACTAGAACCATCTGTAATCACAATGCAGAGAACTAGAACCATCTGTAATCACAATGCAGAGAACTAGAACCATCTGTAATCACAATGCAGATAACTAGAACCATCTGTAATCACAATGCAGAGAACTAGAACCATCTGTAATCACAATGCAGAGAACTAGAACCATCTGTAATCACAATGCAGAGAACTAGAACCATCTGTAATCACAATGCAGAGAACCAGTCATTTGAAATAACAGTTATGAGACTGGTATAAGACAGTTATACAAACAACAATTATGAAACTTTAATAGGACTAACTAAATACTGCATTTCACCGTTCCCCATTCACCATTCACTGTTCCCCATTCCCCATTCACCATTCACCGTTCACTGTTCCCCATTCCCCATTCACCATTCCCCATTCACCATTCACCGTTCACCATTCACCGTTCACTGTTCACTGTTCACCGTTCACCATTCCCCATTCCCCGTTCACCATTCACCGTTCACCATTCCCCATTCCCCGTTCACCATTCACCGTTCACCAGTCACCAGTCACCAGTCACCATTTCACCGTTCACCGTTCACCGTTCACCGTTCCCCATTGACCGTTCACCATTCACCATTCACCAGTAACCATTTCACCATTCACCGTTCACCGTTCACCGTTCC
>NW_025745659.1:0-13813 GCF_021184085.1 Oncorhynchus gorbuscha | reverse complement strand
CAGACTTTGCGGTGCCTCCGTGTGCAACTGCCTTGAGCAGCAGATTGAGCAGAGTTGTCTGCAGCAGGACGGCCCCAGTGGATGGATGCCAAGGGTGTGGTGCTCCTCCAGCAGCTCATGCAGTTCTCCCTATAACTTTGGTAGGTAAATCAGGGGAGGGGGTGCTTGCAATGATAGGGGTTGTGGGTTCAATTCCCACAAGGAAAAGTATACAAAATGTATCCCCTCATTACCATAAGTCACTATGGATAAGAGCGTCTGTTAAATGACTAAAATTAGCACTTAAACTGGAGGGAGAGGATGATGGGAGGTAAGTGTGTATGTGACTTACATGTAAACTCTACGTCCAATTACAAACCTTGTTTAGCAATCATCTCACTTGTTAGCTGGCTGTGATCTATGTGGCCATTGAGGACATCAGTGTCGATCAGATGGAAAAATATATTCTGGAAGCACTTAGTGGTTTTCTAGGCACATGCAACGGAGTTGTTTATAATGTCTGCCTTTTCCACTGCCCCATTTTGTTGGTAGTCAAGCACACAGTTGGTTTTATGTTTTCTCCTGTCAGGTGGTCCACCTTTCCCTGGCTCACTTTTTCTCCTGTAGCTCCAAGGCAATAGCAATTGGTCTCTTTCACTATGTCACCCACCAGGTCCTCTGTCAGAAACAGCTTGAAGCACTCTGCCTCAGAGGGAGATGGCAAGGGCTTGCACCAGACCGGGACTCAAAGCCAATAGCAGAGCCAGAAGGAGTGAAATGGCTGGTGGCCTTCCAGGTACCACAGACCTTCTATACTTCACCCACTGTTGGTCTGCCTCCATCACCGCCTTCATCTACAGAGGACCTGAGACTTTGTCAGTGGGCAGGGTTCCTCAGATTCAGGGCTCTCAGTGGTCACAACATTTGGGGGGGGGGGGCTCCTTACTGTCAATGTTAGACTCATTTGTCAGATTTGACCACATCTCTGGAATGAGAGCACACATCTCCAGTGAGTTGTCTCTTTGAAAGACATTGCTGTTTTATTCACTGTTTTATTCACGTTTTACAGTAATGGTTACAACTCATGTATTCTGATTCGTGCAAAGATTGTAATGGACATATAATGTGTGTAAAATACTTTTGAAGGTTGTACTGATTATGAGGATCTAATGCTAAGCTAATTGACAGCTTTGTGTGGAGCCATGTTTGTTGACATCATTCAATGCATTCTGGGTGTTACGTAAACCTCTGTCAGACCAAAGATGTTATAACAAATGAGGTGAAGGGGATGGTTAACTCTTCTTTCTAGTAAACTTCTGGAAGTGAATGATGGGAAGTGAAGGATGACAGACCACACATCCCCTTCAACATGCAGACCTAACTCATCTTGCCACCTAATCTTAACTTTAGTTAATGCGGAAAAATGAAACATGGCAGCATGCACAAATTCTACCCACCATCGGATTACTTCTAGAAAGTGTTTTCCTCAATTATTTTAACTCCATGATGTGATAAATCTTAAATAGTCATTGCTGTTAGCTAATTCATATTATAGTTTCTGTCAGCTGAGAGTTAGCTAAATATGTCCGTGTGACAGGTTAAAGGAAATATTCATAGCCTGTTATCCATTAAAAAGTGTAAGTAAGTTCATAGTATGTGAGGATCTTAAAACATCTAAGGTTTAAAAGATCAGGCATTCAGTATTAGTTGATAGAGATTGATAACATTCATATAATTGTGTTAAAGTTCAACTCCGTCAAGCATAAAGGGTACGACTTGTGAGAGGAATGTGTAAACATTATATTGATTACTTTATTTTGTGGTGCCTAATGGAAGGGTAAAAATGTTAATGTGTGATCTACTAAATGCTCTTAATCTATGAGCCTAAGATCGATTGCTCTGGTCTCCACCAAGTTCCCGGGGAAATCGCGATCTTGTCACCTCATCTTATCTTTGGTTGACATGGAAAAACAAAACATGACGGCGTGAACAAACTCTACCCTCCATCGGATTACTTCTAGAAAGTGTTTTTCTCAATTATTCTAACTCTGTGATGTGAAATATCTTAAATAGTTATTGCTGTTCGCTAATTCATATTATAGCTTCTGTCAGCCGAGAGTTAAAAAGGAACCATGGAAGTCCTGATTGACCATACTGCCATGGCTATCTGAGGAATAGTGAAGTGGTAAGAGAACGTCCCTGCTGGCACAGAGGATAACAGCTGGGGAACCAAACATTGCAGGTAGAAACCCCACATGTGCAGATTGTTCATATATAAAGTCAAAAAAAAAATGTTGTTGTGTTTGAATGATTAAATGTCCAATGAATGAAATGTAAATGCTGTGTGTCTATCTCACCTTGTAGTGGGCCTATAATACAGTCCTCAAATACCTTTACATCTGGAGAGAAACCTAATGGGGGATGTATTCCACAATGCATTAAAATCCTTTGATGTGTACGAGCACACGGGTGTGATCCTTCTACAGCGGTCCCTACGGCGTGCGCTCAAACCGGTGATTAGAACACTTCATTGGAACATCTGGTTACGATTGACGCCGCAGTCAGCGTTTGAGCGGCCACACTGTTTTTTTCACAGAAAGAAATGTTGCACAAATAAGTAGCAACAGCACAACACAATTCTCATCCAAATTGAAGTGAGGTTGACTACGTTAGTCCTAGCGCTAACTGAGGGAAATACTGGTAACTGGGTTATTCACCCTCACTTCACCCATCCTCTTTATGTGCTGTGCACTTATGGGCCTGTATTTACAAGGTGTCCGAGACAATGAGTGCTGCTCTAGGATCCCTAATGCTTTTACAGGGGACGATATCAAGCGTCACAAAGTATGAATAGTATAGTAAAAAAACAAGTGAACAGTCAATTTGTACACAATGTAAAACATTTTTCACTTAGCCTAAAATTCTGCATTTCTGACTGGATTTACACATCTGGGACAAAATAAATATATCCTCTTTTTAGTAGAGTATATCTGAGCCTGAATTTCACATAATGGTTAAAGAGTATGTGGGACTGAACCTGCAGCTCTGCAGCCTTATCAGTAACCCTCTGTGCCAACAAGGCCCTTGTCATATACCCACAATTTTTCCACAACCTAAAGAAACATTCTGGGAACATTGTAAGAACAGATGAAATGTGTTCTAGGAGCGTTCTCGCAAAATCAGGTGTTGCCAACCTATTTTGCTACCTGACAACTTTACGGTTTTCACTTTTTAATTACCGTTCATATATTTATTTATTTTTTCCTCAACTTTTTCACTCCGGACGCTTTATCTGGACACGACTCGTCAGGACCTCCAACAGCCGAAGCTAAGTAGTAACATTAACATGATGCCTTCTAATTGCAGCCGCAGTGCTCGCCTTTTGGCGAGGATAGCTGTACTGCAAGCCCAGCTTCAGACGCAATCGTTAGGCAAGGGTAATTTCAGTGTAGGAAAGGATGAAACAGCATCTGTGCCACCAGTAAGTACAGATAGTAGTATAAATCCCCTGGCACAGTCCCCGCAGCCGGACAACTTTCTCACGGTTTCTGGAAGGAAATGCTGTAGGAACGCTCAACCGGTGTCGCTCAATCAGCCGACAGAAACTTTCAACCGGTTCTCCCCATTAAGCAGCGGGTCGGTGTCAGAGGCCGAGTCTTCTCTGGTCTCTACTCCTCCCGTTACGGGGTCTGAGACGCCGGCTTCCCACCATTAGCTCTGACAAATTGAAAACTCTAGTCATTGGCGACTCCATTACCCGCAGTATTAGACTTAAAGCGAATCATCCAGTGATCATACACTGTTTACCCGGGGGCAGGGCTACCGACGTTAAGGCTAATCTGAAGATGGTGCTGGCTAAAGCTAAAACTGGTGAGTGTAGAGAGTATAGAGATATTGTTATCCACGTCGGCACCAACGATGTTAGGATGAAACAGTCAGAGATCACCAAGCGCAACATAGCTTCTGCGTGCATATCAGCTAGAAAGATGTGTCGGCATCGAGTAATTGTCTCTGGCCCCCTCCCAGTTAGGGGAAGTGATGAGCTCTACAGCAGTCTCACAACTCAATCGCTGGTTGAAAACTGTTTTCTGCCCCTCCCAAAAGATAGAATTTGTAGATAATTGGCCCTTTTTCTGGGACTCACCCACAAACAGGACCAAGCCTGACCTGCTGAGGAGTGACGGACTCCATCCTAGCTGGAGGGGTGCTCTCATCTTATCTGCCAACATAGACAGGGCTCTAACTCCTCTAGCTCCACAATGAAATAGGGTGCAGGCCAGGCAGCAGGCTATTAGCCAGCCTGCCAGCATAGTGGAGTCTGCCACTAGCACAGTCAGTGTAGTCAGCTCAGCTATCACCATTGAGACCGTGTCTGTGCCTCGACCTAGGTTGGGCAAAACTAAACATGGCGGTGTTCGCCTTAGCAATCTCACTAGGATAAAGACCACCTCTATTCCTGTCATTACTGAAAGAGATCATGATACCTCACATCTAAAAATAGGGCTACTTAATGTTAGATCCCTTACTTCAAAGGCAATTATAGTCAATGAACTAATCACTGATCATAATCTTGATGTGATTGGCCTGACTGAAACATGGCTTAAGCCTGATGAATTTACTGTGTTAAATGAGGCCTCACCTCCTGGCTACACTAGTGACCATATCCCCTGTGCATCCCGCAAAGGCGGAGGTGTTGCTAACATTTACGATAGCAAATTTCAATTTACAAAAAAAAAAAGACGTTTTCGTCTTTTGAGCTTCTAGTCATGAAATCTATGCAGCCTACTCAATCACTTTTTATAGCTACTGTTTACAGGCCTCCTGGGCCATATACAGCGTTTCTCACTGAGTTCCCTGAATTCCTATCGGACCTTGTAGTCATTGCAGATAATATTCTAATCTTTGGTGACTTTAATATTCACATGGAAAAGTCCACAGACCCACTCCAAAAGGCTTTTGGAGCCATTATCGACTCAGTGGGTTTTGTCCAACATGTCTCTGGACCCACTCACTGTCACAGTCATACGCTGGACCTAGTTTTGTCCCATGGAATAAATGTTGTGGATCTTAATGTTTTTCCTCATAATCCTGGACTATCGGACCACCATTTTATTACGTTTGCAATTGCAACAAATAATCTGCTCAGACCCCAACCAAGGAACATCAAAAGTCGTGCTATAAATTCACAGACAACACAAAGATTCCTTGATGCCCTTCCAGCCTACCCAAGGACGCCAGAGGACAAAAATCCGTTAACTACCTAACTGAGGATCTCAATTTAACCTTGTGCAATACCCTAGATGCAGTTGCACCCCTAAAAACTAAAAAAATGTCTCATAAGAAACTAGCTCCCTGGTACACAGAAAATACCCGAGCTCTGAAGCAAGCTTCAGAAAATTGGAACGGAAATGGCGCCACACCAAACTGGAAGTCTTCCGACTAGCTTGGAAGGACGGTACCGTGCAGTACCGAAGAGCCCTTACTGCTGCTCGATCATCCTATTTTCTAACTTAATTGAGGAAAATAAGAACAATCCGAAATTCCTTTTTGATACTGTGGCAAAGCTAACTAAAAAGCAGCATTCCCCAAGAGAGGATGACTTTCACTTTAGCAGTGATAAATTCATGAACTTCTTTGATGAAAAGATTATGATTATTAGAAAGCAAATTACGGACTCGTCTTTAAACCTGCGTATTCCTCCAAACCTCAGTTGTCCTGAGTCTGCACAACTCTGCCAGGACCTAGGATCAAGAGAGACGCTCAAGTGTTTTAGTACTATATCTCTTGACACAATGATGAAAATAATCATGGCCTCTAAACCTTCAAGCTGTATACTGGACCCTATTCCAACTAAACTACTGAAAGAGTTGCTTCCTGTGCTTGGCCCTCCTATGTTGAACATAATAAACGGCTCTCTATCCACTGGATGTGTACCAAACTCACTAAAAGTGGCAGTAATAAAAGCCTCTCTTGAAAAAGCCAAACCTTGACCCAGAAAATATAAAAAACTATCGGCCTATATCGAATCTTCCATTCCTCTCAAAAATTTTAGAGAAGGCTGTTGCGCAGCAACTCACTGCCTTCTTGAAGACAAACAATGTATATGAAATGCTTCAGTCTGGTTTTAGACCCCATCATAGCACTGAGACGGCACTTGTGAAGGTGGTAAATGACATTTTAATGGCATCGGACCGAGACTCTCATCTGTCCTCGTGCTCCTAGACCTTAGTGCTGCTTTTGATACCATCGATCACCACATTCTTTTGGAGAGATTGGAAACCCAAATTGGTCTACACGGACATGTTCTGGCCTGGTTTAGGTCTTATCTGTCGGAAAGATATCAGTTTGTCTCTGTGAATGGTTTGTCCTCTGACAAATCAACTGTAAATTTCGGTGTTCCTCAAGGTTCTGTTTAGGACCACTATTGTTTTCACTATATATTTTTCCTCTTGGGGATGTTATTCTAAAACATAATGTAAACTTTCACTGCCATGCGGATGACACACAGCCGTACATTTCAATGAAACATGGTGAAGCCCCAAAATTGCCCTCGCTAGGAAGCATGGGTTTCAGACATAAGGAAGTGGATGCTGCAAACTTTCTACTATTAAACTCGGACAAAACAGAGATGCTTGTTCTAGGTCCCAAGAAACAAAGAGATCTTCTGTTGAATCTGACAATTAATCTTAATGGTTGTACCGTCGTCTCAAATAAAAACTGTGAAGGACCTGTTTGGCGTACTCTGGACTCCTGATCTCTCTTTTGAAGAACATATCAAGACCATTTGAGGACAGCTTTTTCCATCTACGTAACATTGCAAAATCAGAAACTTTCTGTCCAAAAATTATGAAAAAATTAAATCATGCTTTTGTCACTTCTAGGTTAGACTACTGCAATGCTCTATTTTCCGGCTACCCGGATAAAGCACTAAATAAACTTCAGTTAGTGCTAAATACGGCTGCTAGAATCCTGACTAGAACCAAAAAAAAATTGATCATATTACTCCAGTGCGCCTCTACACTGGCTTCCTGTCAAAGCAAGGGCTGATTTCAAGGTTTTACTGCTAACCTACAAAGCATTACATGGGCTTGCTCCTACCCACCTCTCTGATTTGGTCCCCGTACATACCTACATCGCTACGGTCACAAACGAGGCCTCCTAATCGTCCTAGAATTTCTAAGCAAACAGCTGGAGGCAGGGCTTTTCTCCTATAGAGCTCCATTTTATGGAACGGTCTGCCTACCCATGTGTCAGAGACGCAAACTAGTCTCAACCTTTAAGTCTTTACTGAAGACTCTTCTCTTCAGTGGGTCATATGATTGAGTGTAGTCTGGCCCAGGTGGGAAGGTGAACGGAAAGGCTCTGCAACAACGAACCGCCCTTGCTGTTTCTGCCTGGCCGGTTCCCCTCTTTCCACTGGGATTCTCTGCCTCTAACCCTGTTACGAGGGCTGAGTCACTGGCTTGCTGGGGCTCTCTCATGCCGTCCCTGGGGGGGTGCGTCACCTGGGTGGGTTGATTCACTGTTGTGGTCAGCCTGTCTGGAGTTGGCGCCCCCTCCCCTTATGTTGTACCGTGGCGGAGATCTTTGTGGGCTATACTCGGCCTTGTCTCCAGGATGGTAAGTTGGTGGTTGAAGATATCCATCTAGTGGTGTGGGGGGCTGTGCTTTGGCAAAGTGGGTGGGGTTATATCCTTCCTGTTTGCCCTGTCCGGGGTGTCCTCGGATGGTGCCATGTCTCCTGACCCTCCTGTCTCAGCCTCCAGTATTTATGCTGCAGTAGTTTATGTGTGTCGGGGCTAGGTCAGTTTGTTATATCTGGAGTACTTCTCCTGTCCTATTCGGTGTCCTGTGTGAATCTATGTCGTTCTCTAATTCTCTCTTCTTCTTTCTTTCTCTCTCTCGGAGGACCCTGAGCCCTAGGACCATGCCCCAGGACTACCTGACATGATGACTCCTTGCTGTCCCCAGTCCACCTGGCCATGCTGCTGCTCCAGTTTCAACTGGCCTGGGCCCTAGGACCATGTCCAGGACTACCTGACATGATGACTCCTTGCTGTCCCCAGTCCACCTGGCCATGCTGCTGCTCCAGTTTCAACTGTTCTGCCTTACTATTATTCAACCATGCTGGTCATTTATGAACATTTGAACATCTTGGCCACGTTCTGTTATAATCTCCACTCCGCACAGCCAGAAGAGGACTGGCCACCCCACATATGCTCTCTCTAATTCTCTCTTTTTCTTTCTCTCTCTCGGAGGACCTGAGCCCTAGGACCGTGCCTCAGACTACCTGACATGATGGTCCTTGCTGTCCCCAGTCGACCTGACTGTGCTGCTGCTCCAGTTTCAACTGTTCTGCCTTATTATTATTCGACCATGCTGGTCATTTATGAACATTTGAACATCTTGGTCATGTTCTGTTATAATCTACCCGGCACAGCCAGAAGAGGACTGGCCACCCTTAGCCCGGTTCCTCTCTAGGTTTCTTCCTAGGTTTTGGCCTCTAGGGAAAGTTTTCCTAGCCACCGTGTTTTTACACCTGCATCGTTTGCTGTTTGGGGTTTTAGGCTGGGTTCCTGTACAGCACTTTGAGATATCAGCTGATGTACGAAGGGCTATATAAATACATTTGATTTGATTTTGATTTGAATTTAGATTCAGCCACACAACTTGACAATATTCTCACCAGACGGTTCCCACAACCGAATGAAACATTCTGACATTAAATGTGTACTAGGAACGTTCTTGCAACATTAGGTGAAAGTTTTATACAAACATTCTATGATCATCAGCGCGACTGGGTAGTTTTTTGTGTTATGAGAAAATTTGCAACATCCTATCGAATGTTCCGGAACTTCCACAGAACCAGTTCTTGTTTGCTGGGAATCCGCTTACCCTACAAGGTTCCATCTTCAAGAGAATGGGCAGATATTATATATCATGTACTGTGGCTAGTTAGAATCCCTGAATATGAATAGTATCACGTGGTGGAAGCAGGGAAATTACATACACAAGCAGCATAACAGCAGCATAACAGCTCTATTAAACCCACAGTTTTTCAAGTAACTTTTGTCATGAACAGACGTAACAAGTATAATGAGCTCTGTAATAAATGATGAAGAGGCGTCTTTTCACCCCTGCGTCCAATTACATTCGTACATCTCCCTTTGAACAGAGGCAGCAGCATTGTAACTGAATGACAGGTGTTGTGGTTTGACGTGGCTCTAAGGCATGTGGATGAAAAGGGTTCGGAAGGATTAGGAGGCAACCTCACTTCTCCCAGGCCATGAGCACATTATTCATCCTCCCCTCCACCTCGCCCCCTGACTCCCCGCTGAGTATCTCCCCCCACTTCCCTGACAGCGGCACAAGCCCAGAGAGGGGTTTGGGGTAAGCTGGGCCGGTGTTAATTAAAGGAAAAGGTTAACACACACGGGGTCGTAGAGTCTGCGTTGGGGACAGTCCCTTGGTGGAGCAGCTGTTGACCGTCTGTCTCAGCACCCCCATACGGGGACCCGGCGGGTGATGGGGGAGCGGGGGACCATGGGAATAGCAAGTAGCTAGCGAGGGTTCTTCTACCTGTCCAGTGAGACGGCATAACTGGGTCTCGGTTTGGAGCTGATTAGTGTGTCCCAGAGAAGTACTCCCATCTCCCCCTCCACACACACACACACCTCCATCACCCCATCCTTATTCTACCCACACTCACACTTATGCAGGTGCAGGCTGACAGGGGATAGAGACAAGGCCTATTTAGGACAAGATTTCAGAGAGAGAGAGAGAGAGAGAGAGAGAGAGAGAGAGAGAGAGAGAGAGAGAGAGAGAGAGAGAGAGAGAGAGAGAGAGAGACTAAGAGAGGAATCGGAATGGTCATTTTTAGAAAAAGTTCCTTGGACAGTAATGTGAGGGGTTGAGGAGCAGGTGGGAAGGGTGTTGGGATCGAGCGCTGAAGAGAATTGGGTCTGGGAGGATGAGTCCACATTGATCTTCTACAGTTTGTGCCATGGCTCCATATATGGAGCAGCAATGTCTGTATAAGCATCATTAAATAAGAATTCATTATCTTTCCATATTGCTCAAATATATGGGTGAATGTTCAATTGGGAAATAGATGGCCTAGTTTTGTTCAGCGTGCATAGTAATGGCTGGTCTGTATCAATAGTGGGAAAAATGATGAATGAATAAGACCTTGTAGCAAGTTTTTAAAACATTTGAAAAAGTTAATTAAGCAGAACTTATGTAATTATACTAAATATGAATAAGCCTATAAATGTTGCAGTTTTGAACTCAACCACTGTCAGTCTCAGGTGTTGGCTAGTTTAAAGGAGCCAATCTGGGTACCTTAGTTGTTCTACAATAACAGGCAATGTGTCCTGGTTGTGAACATTGGTTACATATTGGCCTACCTTGGTCATCGTATTGATTAGTGAAGAGGAGTCTAGGCCAGTGACCTACTGTGTCCGGAGTGCACCGATTGCCTTCTTGATTCCATCTTTGAGGGGGAACCCTGATCCTGTCAGCGTTCCCTTCCTCCCTGTGCATGCCAGCCTTCTCATGCTTATGGAATCTGGGGAACAACAAGAAACAGTCATTTCTATACTGAAGATAAGTAACTCTGACCCTACCATTGATTACAATTGTCAACATCTGAGACTGCCATTCAAAACAGCAACAGTTCCATCATGTTACTCATCATACATTTCAAGAATGTATATTGAGATCGACAGGCTTAATCATTTTACAAATTCACTCTGTGAACACTATACATTTCCTCCTCGTAGTTTGCTTTTTTAATCGTAACTCTGCACTCAGTTTCCCTATAAATATAATTCAACAGACTTCAATTCAATATTCCAATTAAAATAACAAAGCGTTGAACGAGATTGACAGCCATCTATCTAAAACCAAGCGTCATACTCATGCCGCTAAAGAAAAACACTTTTTGCTCATTTGTCCCTTAAACATACCTAAGGTAATTACACATCCATCCAGACAGATGTGCGGTTCCCACCGGAGCGCTGTTTGGTTTATAGATCTGCTCTGGAGGTTTGACTCGCCAGGACTCCCTCAAAGTTTGGAGTCTCAAGGTGTTATCTTCCTAAGGATTGAATTGCCGGTAATGCACCAACAGTTCACTGTTGGTCTGACCTGTGGTGTGGAAAAAGTACCTGGCTGTCATACTTGAGTAAAAGTAAAGATACTTTAAAGAAAATGACTCGGCAAAAGAGTCACCCAGTACAACTCTTACTTGAGTAAAGTCTAAAAGTACGTCTTTAAATATACTCAAATATCAAAAGTAAAATGTAATCAAACATACTTAAGTATCAAAAGTAAAAGTACAAGTATAAATCATTTCAAATTTTATATTAAGCAAAGTAGACTGACACATTTTCTAGGTTATTTATTTATTTATTTATAGCCAGGGGCACGCTCCAACTCTCAGACATAATTTACAAACGAAGCATGTGTTTAGTGAGTCCGCCTGTGATCAGAGGCAGAGATGACCAGGGATGTTCTTGATAAGATAATCTTTCCTGTCCTGCTAAGCATTAAAAATGTAACGGGTACTTTGGATGTCAGGGAAATGTGCGGAGTAAAAAGTACATAATTTTATTTAGGAATGTAGTGAAGTAAAATGAAAAGGAAAATATAAATAGTAAAGTACAGATACCTAGTAGTACTTACAAGTATTTTTAAATTACATCACTGGGTCTAACATTGAATTTATGCTTCAAGATGGTTTTGATCACTCTTTTGACTGGGAAATGTTCCAGGCCGCCACAGAGAATAGAATTAACGTGTGTACACTGACTAGGTGACGGGGATCATCAGGAAGTACATAGAGGATGTTGTTCCCACTGTGATGATTAGAATTGATCCAAACCAAAACCTGTGGAAAGATTGCAGCAATTGTGCAAAACTGTGCGAACCACCGCATTTAACCACGGCAAGGTGACTGGGAACATGGACGTGTACAAACAGACCTGCTACAACCTACGTAAGGCAGTCAAAGAGGCAAAACGACAGTACAGGGACAAACAGACCTGCTACAACCTACGTAAGGCAGTCAAAGAGGCAAAACGACAGTACAGGGACAAACAGACCTGCTACAACCTACGTGAGGCAGTCAAAGAGGCAAAACGACAGTACAGGGACAAACAGACCTGCTACAACCTACGTGAGGCAGTCAAAGAGGCAAAACGACAGTACAGGGACAAACAGACCTGCTACAACCTACGTGAGGCAGTCAAAGAGGCAAAACGACAGTACAGGGACAAACAGACCTGCTACAACCTACGTGAGGCAGTCAAAGAGGCAAAACGACAGTACAGGGACAAACAGACCTGCTACAACCTACGTGAGGCAGTCAAAGAGGCAAAATGACAGTACAGGGACAAACAGACCTGCTACAACCTACGTAAGGCAGTCAAAGAGGCAAAACGACAGTACAGGGACAAACAGACCTGCTACAACCTACGTGAGGCAGTCAAAGAGGCAAAACGACAGTACAGGGACAAACAGACCTGCTACAACCTACGTGAGGCAGTCAAAGAGGCAAAACGACAGTACAGGGACAAACAGACCTGCTACAACCTACGTGAGGCAGTCAAAGAGGCAAAACGACAGTACAGGGACAAACAGACCTGCTACAACCTACGTGAGGCAGTCAAAGAGGCAAAACGACAGTACAGGGACAAACAGACCTGCTACAACCTACGTAAGGCAGTCAAAGAGGCAAAACGACAGTACAGGGACAAACAGACCTGCTACAACCTACGTGAGGTAGTCAAAGAGGCAAAACGACAGTACAGGGACAAACAGACCTGCTACAAACTACGTAAGGAATGTTAGGCAAACCACAGTATAGATAAAGTGGAGTCGCAGAACAATCACCTAGACACGAGACGTATGTGGCAGTGGGACTCCGGACAATCGCGGGATTATAAAGGAAAAGCCAGCCACATCCTGCCATGTCCTCAGACCATGTGCGGATCTGAAGGAGTATTTACCGACATATTCAACCTCCATATCCCAGTCTGGCTTCCTGCAACATGTCCAGCATTGTTCCTCTGTACCCAAGAAAGTGAAGATAACTGAACTAAATTGCTATCACCCCCTTACAACTCACTACTGTCATCATGAAGTGCTTTGAGAGGCTGATTAGGATCTATATCCTTCCCTTTACCTGACACTGTGGCCCCACTGCAGATTTGCATATCTCCCCAACAGATCCACGAACGACACAATAGCCATTGCACTGCACTGCGCTATCCCACCGTGACAAGACAAATGCCACAGTGGGAGACAAAATTATGTAGACCCTTTAGAAATGACCTGGATTTATTCTGTACTTTCAGAGACCACAAACACACAACCAGTATTGAACATAAACTGCCAACATCACAACTGGAACTGGAAATCTTTCTATCTGAAGATTGAGGCCAGCTTTTGTATTCCAGTAACATAATGTTTGTAACATATCCTCCTTTACACTTTTTTTTAGAGGAAAAAACAACGGTTGTCTATTTTATTGAACCAGGCAAAAAACAACCAAAAACAAAACTGTAATTTCATTATAAATGTGCATAATCCATATTTCAATATTCATGTAGTGGTTGAACAACAAAAAATGCATTCTCACTGCCCACCCCTAAACTCATAGTATCATGGCAGGACAACTGTCAAGTCAGTCAGTCAGTCAGTAACTGCTGCAGATGTGCTTAATAATGCTTGAGCGTATGGCACTCCCTAAAGCATGACACACACAGGGGTGTGTCACACTGTGCACGTACTTTGTCAACCCTCTATGCTTCATTCTACTGGTGCTGGACAA